>NC_060254.1:51767728-52068205 GCF_921293095.1 Ischnura elegans | reverse complement strand
ATTATCTTATTCATGTGATAATGCTTTTATATTGCTTTATTGTGCCATTATTTTGCTTAATTATGCTGTATAATCTGCCTCTGATCAGTCGGCATAAATGCGAAAAGTGAAAGGTTGCATAGAATGTGTCAAAACAAAAAGCTACTATAAGCATCAAGGATCTATGCCACTTTGTAGCGTGGAGAAATCAAAAAACACTCGTGCTGTGCCTGTCAGATCCATTGAGCCCAACGGATGGTTAAAAACCCCAAATTCTTTCCAACATTCGTACTTAATAACCTGTGTAGATAGCCCATAATTGCTGATAATAGCCCATAATGCACGTCCTTGACACTTGCAAAAATTTCAAAATGGTCTTACAAAGAACTTTCTTGTGTATGTATTCTATGTACAAAATTTCTTATCAAATCATATCATAAATTTTTTATCAAAGGAAGACACAACCATAAACTCAAAATGGGGTTCACGGGAAAGCATGTCCTGACTCTCCGGCCCCTCGCAGCCGAATGAGACCAGGTGCATTTTGAATCTTACACCTCCCTCCCAGCAGGTTAGAGCACGCTCTGGCATACCATCGCGTCAGGAAAAATTTGGTTGCATTTCTTATAGAACACACCATGTATGAGATCATAAAAAATTCCTGGACTTCTTGCTTTTAAGCCAACGGTGTTGTCTGCCATGATTACCTCTCCAAAGCTCCACTGATGTACTACATTTGAAGTTCTGAAGCATCTGAGGAATGTTATCTTCAGAAAAGCAAAATGTGAAGGAGAGGCAGTGGATTTTTCTATTATGCAAACATTCTAGCCCGTTTAGCCATCCCACTCGTGAGTTTTTGGTCAAGCACTAAATCGCTGCTCTTCCTCACCTCCCAAGTCACTTGAACGTGCTCCTTTTAACTTTTTCCTGATCTAAAAACATAAAATACCCTTGTAAAGAACAAGTTTGGAAACAATTCCTTACATTGAGGCAAATGAAATTTAGGAGCTGAAGAACTCTGTAAATGGAGTTTGCCAAGACTGTCTCAACAAGATAATGCGGTGTATTGGGAAGGAGAGTTCTTTGAGTGGGAACAACTCAAGTGATTTCAAAACACACATAGCACACATGGGCGTACCCAGTTGGAGCAGAAGGGGGCAGCTGCCCCCCCCCCCCCTCCTCTTCACAAGCAAAATGGTATATTTGAACAAATTTTCTTTAAATCAAAGAAAATTGATACAAGGATAAATCGTGAAATTAAAATAAAATATTTTACCGAGCAAATAATTTTAAAAGCTAATAAAGCGCTGTCATAATTTTCTTGAAATTTTGGTTTCATAACATTTTCTGTGTTACAACTCGAACGACCACAGCTTGCACCCCCCCTAGTTTTGATCCTGGGTACGCCCTTCAAAGTTTTATTTAATGACGTGAGTCCACTCCTTTCATAACAGGCCTCTTATGAAAGTGTGTTTGAAAGTTGAGGACTCCCTCTTTTTATGTACATAATAGAATCTAAGTTTGTGGTAAATTACTACATGTAATTATGCATTGACAATATTTTGCAGCTGGAAGATCCTCGGCTGACCTTTCTCTATCTGTGAAACCCAGTCCTGGCCATTTTCCTACCTCTGAAGAAATAGAAAGAAATGCTGACAGAATGATTCCTCAACAAACCAACACTGTTGAGCGAATCAGCTATGCTACCATTGATGACTCCAATGGTGAAAGCTATGCCAGGGCTCATGGTAAGTTCTCAAAACTATTACAGATTACAGTAAAGCCTTGGCTAATTGGATTTCATCAACCTCTTTATACAGAAATCAAGGCAAAGTCACTTCCATACACAATTTAGAATAATAGTAGGAATAAACTCTCCTTAGTACCTATTTAATTAGTAACCCTAAATATGGTTAAGTAAACTGGCTGTCACCCCCTTGGAAAAATTGAAAATTTTTAAATTAAAGTTTTTATTTTACCAGCTTAAAAAAATATTTATATGTACATAGCATGCCAGACGTCAGATGCTATTTACTGTGAGATATTGGCTGCCACCAAGATGCCACAGAAAGTGATGAACCCCTACAGCAATGACCTTAATCTGTCTCTGAAATAGATAACCAATTCTGCTCATGCTATCTTTATCTGCTGAACAAAAGCATCTCTTTTCATTTTCATCATGTTTCCCTAGGCGCTGAAATGCTTCGCCCTGGTGATGCATCCAATGGAAACCGCCAACAGCACTATCCCATGCAACCGGCTGCACCAAAGTCCATTAATACACTGGAAGATCACAGTCACGAATTGAGAGCTGGGGAGGCAACCCCGGTCCCTCTGATGAACAAAGCGGGCAATGAACAGAAGAATCGGGGCAAGTCATCGAGTGGATCGAGGCCAGCCACAATGAAACCTTCTCTTCTGGATGGAGAGCAGGTAATGATGACTTGAAATGACCTTAAAATATATAAAATGGGTATTAATATAAGTGGTGACTTTACTCTCTTCTTTCATGATCATATTTTCACAATTAGAAAATAATTATTAATTTTTTCAAAATATAATAAGTACCGTTCATTCATTTAGACTTAAGAACTGAGTGAGTGTGCTATCTATAGTTTATACATTCTTCAGTTGGCTAGAAAATTTGTTGTCACCATCTAGGCATTTAAATTGTTTCACTAAGGTCACCACTTGTGACACTGACAGTAGAGCAATCCAAATGCCACATGGAATCAATCCATACTCTAGAAAAGTAACTGAAATTTATATTAAATTTAGGTGAAATTATCTATTGAATTGATAAATTTTTGATGACATTCCTTGTCTTACATTAGATACTTATGCCCAATCAAAACTAAATTTATTATCAGAAGTTGGGTGTAAGGGAACATATTATTTTATCAGAAGTAGTTTGGAACCAGACATTAATTGATATGGAATATGAAACATTTTAGAACCATATTAGGGCCGTTCTCTGTGGAAAATTTTAGGATAAATATTTGTTTTTTATGGGCATGAAAATTGCACCACAATTCTATGAATATCATGCTGTTGGGCTAAGTATCCTGTTAGTTCTTGTATTCACTAGTTAGAGTTCACAAATTTCATTTCCAAATTCCAGGTCTGATGTGGCCATTTTCAGATCTGATTGTAGCTGGGAATTGGCTTTAAATTTATCATTGGGCATCTGGATAATGAATACTAAAGTTTAGAAATTCAAATTAGTAGCTTATTAGCCACTTAAGAACCAATTCCTAAAAATATAAATGATGATAATGTATTTCAAAGTTCTGATAAGTGATAAGAAAATAATCAGTAGTGATCGTATGATGGTATTTTCCCGATCTGGTATCTGATGAAAAACAGCTTTGTTTTGCAAACAAATTTTGTTGCAGGTGATATGCCAAACTTTTGAACAACATATATGGTTTTATTTAAGCAATGGTGAAAACATTTAGCAAATTTGGATAACTATTTTATCTCTCTTTCGGTATGTTTGGAAATAATTTTTGCTTTGCTGCTTCCACATATACATGAGTACAAATATTTTGCCAGCTATTATTTCATTACTGGGTAACAGTGTTAGAAATATCCATGGTAAAATTAAATGTGAAGAAGCCGATGAAAAATATTTTTCAAGTGCCCCGCAAACAAAATATTTCAAACAAGTCATACCCATTGCCATTACTTATGTTTTTCAGATAACAAGGATACGTATAATTTAGCTGTTATAATTAGTACATGCATATTTAATTATTTATTATCCTTGAAAATACTGAAATTCAATGACATGCTTGTTTATTAATATTTTTTGCGTAGCATTATTCTTCAAAGAAGTTTAAAAAATAGGCTGTCACTGTCTTAAAATCTGGTTGACATAGTTTCACCCATGTTATGATGACCATTGTAGTTGAAGTATGAGAAGAAAACTTAAATCTTAGTTTATAAGTGTAACAGCTCTAAGCTTTTTCTTCCTACCTGTATTTGGCCCTAGAGAATTAGGCTAAAACAAGGAGAGGAATAAGAAATTGGTAATATCCCCCTCAATTTTCATTGCCCAACTGGTTTTGTTGCTCACAGCATTTTCAAAGGTACAAGGTTTTTGGGAGAGAGTGCCCAAAAATTGCAACAGAGCATTTAACCCTTTCCTGCCAGTGCTAAAGAAAGAAAAAATGCTTTCTTTACTGTGAGTAGAATGAGTATATTTTAAATCATCCTTTCGTGAGCTCTTTTTTCTTGGGCACGAATTGCCCAGGGATTCTTGTCTCTCCAATTTGGGACCCAACTCAATGGGCATTAGCCCAGCCACTGGATTAGACCCTCAAACATTTTCTTAAAACATGTCCATGGTCAACTTATGGCATTAGCAGTGTTTTTTATCATAATTGTCATCTATGACTTTGAATAACGTACACTTTTATATGAATAAGCAACATTTTTTTAAGTATTGTAGAATTAAAACGAATTTCTGGTGTTGATAAAAACAAAGTTAGTAATTACAAGGCAATAATACTTTTAGCTTCAGAAGTCTGTTAATAATTAAACAGAAATCTAGTTTTAAAACTGCTAACGCACAGGACAACGCAAATAATTTATTTTAAAATATAAAAAATTGGAGTATGCAACAAATTTTTCCCTGCAAAATTGATTGTCATTCCTGGATTCCTGCTGTGAGGAGGATCATAAATGTATTGCAGTGTAGCGCGCAATGCGGAAGAGTGGCACCAAAGTCTCATTAAGCTGGGTCTCCGGAGGAGCCTGAATACCTCCGAAAATTGCCACCTCAGAAGTCACTTCCCTTCTCCCGCATTGGCTATAGCCGACGTTCATTAATTTTCATTGAAAAATTCACACCTGCCACTGCTGAGGTCTTTTACATATGGAAATGCTTGTCCATTATAGTCAAAGTTTGGCACAAAAGGGTTATATCGGTTCACTAATCTCCACTTTAGACACTGACAGTAGAGCAATCAAAATGTCACGGGGTAATGATCTATATTTTGGATTGTTAACACATTCAATGTGAGCCTGATTTTCATGAAGTTCATCAGAATCGGCCGGTGAAATAAGAAAGAATAATAGGGAAAGGTTTTTGCACCATAACTTCTGTTCAAATGTTGCTATTTACAAATGGCACAAACGGGTCGAAAGAAGGAAGCTTGCTGAAGGCCATGCATGCAATCCAAAGACTTGGAAGTGGATATTAGTCACGTACGGAGGCGGAGAAAGGGCTCCCGGCCCAACTGGCACAACACGTCCATTGATGTGCTCTGTATCTTGGCTTGGACGGGACCACATCAATTGACGTACTCTGTGCTGAATGTGTTAACTGAAATTTATATTTGACATTATATCATGCATAGAATTCATAACTTTTCAGTGCTATTCTTTGTGAGTGTGAATGCTGTATTGCACACTCTTTGATCACCCTGTGCTTAGCACAGTGCTGCGGACATTTTTGAAAACAATGTAAAACGCAATCAAAGGTGCTGATTGAATCAAGCCTCTACAGAACAGGGCTTTGACAATGGAATTATGAGCTATCTCTTTCACTCAGCAGTCTATACCACCTTATCCGGTGTAGTCCTCAAATTTCCACAGAGGAGAATGATGCGCTAGCTTAACTGGCGTAATCACTCGACCGTAAACTGGGGGATCCGGGTTTGAATCCCAGTCGATGCAAATGATTTTTCTTCTGTGGATTTTTTATACAATGCATTGTGAATGACTCCATAAAGTTATCACCGTGGTTAGTCCCTGTATACTTAAATTAGTCAAACATATTAATAACTACATGCAGTAATACATGAGTATCTGTTTAATAAATATTAAATCCTTCATTCATGAATTCTCCCATGTGTTTACTAATCTTTCCTTCATGCTCCACTTCCTTTTACAGCTAGCATCATTCAGTAACATGTTTTCTAAGCTATTCTTGTTTCCTGTGTATTTTTTACCCTTTCAGTAATTCCTTTCTTAATACTGAGGGCTTGATTTCCATGTGCTATCCTTTATCCACATGCATAGAAACGTGGCAGTTTTGAAGCCAGAGCTGTCTTTCATTGTTGCAACCTCTTGCTCCTGCAGGGTAACCTAGTGCCCTCCCCCTTCTCACCCACGATTGGAGCAAGCCCAGTCACCCTTGCACCCCCTCGTTTGTCCTTTGACGGAACAGTTGGGGATCTCAACTCTAACCCCACGACCAGTTCGGGAAGTTCCCGCCCCATGCCCCACTTGCAGAGGCTACTTGCTAATTTGCAGGTGAGGGGGGTTCAGGAAGAATCGAAAATGCAAAGCATCTTTTAGGTTTTCCACTAGTTCCGCTGCATTGTGTCCACATAGCTAGTTAGCAAGCACCTTTGCCTCTGTGTGCAGAATTATTTTTAGAATTAATTCATTGCTGACTCCTCTTTTCCATTTTAAATCATTCTGCCTTTTGCTTCTACCTTATTGAAGAGGATGTATAATACCCTTCTGGTTGGCCAGTCATAATTTGTCTCTTTTCTCATGTGTTACTTGTTTAAAACTTACCTTTTGACCTTGATTTTTGTGAAATATAGATAAACCTTTGACAATAGTTATCTATATCTCTAATATAAAAATTTTACCGCCTGGAAAATTCTGAGGTTAAATTTTCAGACTCAAGTTACAGAGTAGAACTGACATCTGTACACATGTAAAATGTTAAGATGATATCAAAACTTTTAGCAATTATGTAATATGATATGAAATATTTCAAACTTGCTACATGAAATTTACATTGATTCCCCTGGACTATGAATCAAACGACAGACCTTTGGCTTTCTGCTGGCTTCCACAATTACCAGCAAGCATGGCTTTAGCATTGGGATGTGGTTCATCACAGCTAATGGCTTCTTGGAAGGCAAAATTTTCCATCCTTGATGGATCACAAGGTCCTAGGATCAGCATTGCCATGAAAATCAAGGAGCCTGTATGGTGCAATGGTCTTTGTAGTGACACAGAAAGCCAAATATCCATGGTTTGATTAATGTCCAGGAGAATTATTCCCCGTGGCAATATGTGAATTAATGCATCACAAAAAAACATCCAATCGAGTGGGAGTAGTGCATCCTCTTAATATTCAAGGCGCTGCTGTTTGCTTCTATTAGATATCCTCCATTTTAAAGAAACCCTGGTATGTGCTTTATACATTTCTTTATCGATATATGCATGCCTTTCTTTTAATTTGTAATAGCTGTGAAACTTTTTGAATCACAAAAATTTTTCTATTTGCAAGGTAGGTGTTTCCTATCTGTTCAGAATGTGCTTTTGTATTTTCAAAATCAAATCCTTTTTTTTTCATTATTTGTGAGAACACAATTTCTCAGCTTTTAATTAGAATGTTTCATAGATGCACACGATCCTTAGTACTTACCATTGTAGGGGTCAAATTTATGTGAAAGCATCACATCAGTATGTTGTTGGGATAAAAATCGGCAACCTTGATTGGATAAGCAAGCCATTGGGGAAGTATGCATATTCAAGCTGGAGTTTTTGGAAAAAAATTGAATTTTTCCTCAACCAAATGGGAAGTTGGATTTAAAAGATCTTCAGCCAATGAGACAGTAAAGACCAATGATATATAAGAATTCATTTTTTACAAAGTGATATAAGTAATGTGCCGATAGGGATGGGTCAGTTCTGTTTATTGGTTCTTGATTTCACCAGTTCTTGAAGTTAAATATGAAACCAATGCCAAAAATAATCTGGTACAAATAAATTGTGGAAAACCTGTTTGAACTCGGTTTGCTTGTTGAAAGTAAAGGTTTTGGAAAAAAAATCATGAAGCCATTCAGCTGAACAAAAACAGCTTGCAGAAATCTGAACCATGGAATTGCTTCTATGATTTAAGGTTTTTTAGAATCTTGCAAACTTGATTTCTTATACCACCTCAACATAAGAGAGCCTTATGAGCTGTTGAATAGCCTTCTCCATGTAGTCTTGACTTCCAAGGTCATCAAAAAAAGAAAACCTTATTTCTTGTATGCAAAAATAGTTGCTGGTGATTCTACACAATGCTAACAACAGCATGCACCATATTATTCCATTAGCACATTGCCACCTCCGTGCAGAATAAATGGCATTGGAGGGAAAGCTATATTGCTTAGGTGGCATGCTCATCAAAACTGACTTATATTGTATCCCATGGGATCTGGGGTCCAATGGAAACACTTCAATAGCTGAATTACTCTCGGCTTAACTACACTAAGAAAAATCTTTTTTCTTTGACAAAGTGGGAGTTGTGGGAAAAATTGCTGTACTAAGGAAACCTTGCTTAATTGACACATTTCCCTGCACTCCCCCATTTTATGTTGGGAAGGAAAATTTATGAAGTTTTTTTTTTTCATTTCAAGTTATAGAATTGTATTCTGGGCAGTTATATAGTTGCCAAGGACGTAGCCAGGGGCAGTGGCGGCTCGTGAGTCAAATGCTAGGGGGGGCGCACTCCACCGGGGGGTCATAATTTTTTAATATTTCGTGTATTTTATTAAGTTTTTACGGCAATCTAGGAATTAAATTCTGTGATGCCATACGTTCCGTTTTTTTCAACAAAAATACCTAGTTTTCTTAATAAAGCATGATTAATAAATACTAAATACAGTAGACTCTCGGTCATACGGATCGGCTTAGTCCGGACTCTCGATGATACTGATCAATGATCTTGAAGACTAAAAATATATTTGCTGCGATATTTTGCAAATACAAACGAAAATACGTAACTTTAGGTTTTAGCGCCTACATTCTTCGTGCGGATATGCCCGCAATACACTTATGGTGTTCGTTTTTCAATCATAATGCGTTATTTGTCAAATCTATTCAACATTTGCAATGATTTAGGTAGCAATGACACTTGTAACACCTGAGGAGGGAGGAGAGTGTCACTGACTTCCACTAGGCAACAAACACTACTAGAATGCGCGCGCTTTGCTATTGCAGATGTAAACTTTGATGGCGGTGTTCGCGTTGCTTCTTGAATAAAGTATGATTTAAAATCAACAATTAAACATTTCTCACACATTTTAAACAAAATATGAAATACTCACAGGCCTTTCGTTATATTGCAAAAGTCCATCCTTCTTTCATTCTGTCCAGCAAAGTGATCAATTACACGTTCGTTGAAATCAGCGCTGGACAACAATTTCTTTCTGATTAAACACATGGCAAGGGCACTAGTCTATAAATAAACAAGGGACGACACAAAATAGGCCGACGAAAAATACGAACAAAAAGAACAAGGTGCCTGGACACAGAATTGGGACAATTTTTCCCTATATTTCCCTTAAAAAAACGAGCACTGTTGATTAATTCAAAATTGTCTTCTTGAATGTACACACAGCACTAAGAAACTTCTTAATCGGCAATTAAGCACAGTTAACCCCTCAAAAATGATGTCTGAACTCATTTCACTCCGTTCTTTCCGAGAGTCTTGCCGTTACTATAAGGAAGACTCAAGGGAGTTAGAAGTCGTGGTCCACTAATGCTGATTCAGCTGAGGGACGAATTTAAGGTCAGCAAAGGCATTCAAGCAAACAAAGGACGTCACGGACCATCTCCTTGAGTCTAAGATTCATATGTGGTAAACACACGAGACGCCAACGGGTCGCATTTGGAATAACCGTGTCTTCGAAATCATTGCCATGATATAATAGAAAATAAGTTCTAGATCGTAAAAGAAGACGACTCGACTGAGCCACAGATGGGAGCTGTAAGGATTTCCGCACTGATATGAACTCTTCGAGGCCACATAAATCAGACCCAAGTGGGCATTTTCCGTCAGACAGCTACCGCTCTGCCGCTGAGGAATTAGGTGAACATGAACTAATACAACAAGGACGGCTAGAAAAATGATGAACCTACACACAAAAGGTGCATTGTACGCGGCACTTCATGACATTAATTGAATGACTCTATTTAAAGTCGCGCTTAACGATTTAAATTATATTTAATCCTTCACCCTTTCACGCACGCAACTATTTCTTAAATTATAAATCAGTGGGGAATGTTAGCTGATTTTTCCTAATACTGCAGGTCTTTTGATAAATTTATCTGAAAAATAGGTACCGCATTTCTAATCATCGGGAAGATATGAATACATTGTTAAGGCCTAAATATTATAATATTAGTTTCCCCAAGGTTCTTGAAATTCGTAATCATAACAGAACTGTGTCAAATACTAGAGAATAGTTTTCCTTCGTCAATACGGCCTTTAACTGGTTGGATTTTATGTGTTCCGGAATTCAAACACCAAAAAACGCAAGCATAATGGGAAAATTTATTTACTGTAGCAACATCTACCAGTAATTAAAAATTTAAATCGTTTAACTACACCCAGTACAGTGACCATTCTGATTCCGTACGCCCCTTTTCTGTGGCAGCACCAAGTAGACGCCAGATTATACGCCCGCCGGCCTGCGCAGCGATGTCAGCTCACTCGTCGCTCTGCGCATTTTCGGACGACGTCCCAAGACTTCCATAAGACACAACGTTAGACGCGTCATAGCACCAGCGGCCCCCACCACTACCACTCTCCATATAACTGCATGGGGATGGATTTGGACGTTCTGGCCAGCGCCCCACGGCTACAAATACGAACTTCTCGCGCTATTTCTTTTCGTGTTTTTCCAACACTTTCGATGCATGGGACTGAAAAAACGCTTTGATTAATCAGATGTATAATTATAAATTAATGGATACTTATTTTTTTTACTTTTTCAAATATTTGGGAGGGGCGGCGTCCGAGAGTCCTTATGGGCAAACCGCCACTGGCCAGGGGGGGATCAAGGGGGATTGATCCCTCCCGAAATGAAAGAAAATTAAATAGATACTTTATGCTCGCTTGGTGCTCACACGACGATATTATATAGTGGTGCTTGGACATCTAGTAGTCCAATGCGACTTAAGTCAATAATTATCAAAGCGAATTTGTAGGTGCAGTGTATGTAGTTGTAGTGCAGTGTGTAAAATAATAGTGCTGTGAATTAGTGGAGAGGTGAGTGACTTATGAGCCTCCTGAGGGACCGCAGAATTGACATCGACACCGAGGAGTTAATTCATTTGGTCCCTGCAAAGAAAAGCTAGAAGGCTAAATTCAATTTCATACTAATATTTTTATAATTTGCTTTAAGGGTTTATAATAAATATGTATACTTAACCGTATACGCTATTTTATTTATCTTATAAAAATAATTTTCTGTTTGTCTACTATTCCATAAACTCCCCCGAAAATATTTTCTGGCTACGGCCTTGATAGTCGCCAAAGCCTCAAAAGTTCTGATGCTATCTTTGCAAAAGAATGCAGATGAAGAAGCATTCTCTTATTTCCCCTTACTGTTGAAACCGCGAATTCAACTCTAAATCTGGTAACTTGACAAAATGCTTGCTTGGAGAAATACTCTTTCACACTGTGCAGACTTTTTGAACTAAGTACTCTTGTAGAGTACATATATGCCAAAAAGTAAAGTTATTTTTCAGAAAGCTATGAGTACATATATTACAATAATTCCTTTTTTTAATGTAGCAACTGCCAAAAAAATAAATGAGATATGGTAATCACCAGACTCGGTTACTTTTACTAATTTTTTCCTCTATTATGGTTCTTACTTAGTCTCCATGAAAGCATGTGGCATATTCAAAATATGGAGTTGCATCTTGGAACAATAGTACATAATCATGAATTATATCTTAGTCAAAGGAATGACAGTTTTGGGGTGTATCTGCACTCTTAAGAATAAGTATTTTTGGGTGAATGGATTTATTTTTACCATGGGAAATAACAGTATTAATTTGTAAGTTAGATTCAGGATGTATTACTTGGATATCATAATAGAGGCAACTTATTGGTCTGTATTAGGAATATCATATGGAAATGTAGATTCTATTTTTTAATAAGAGCTTTGGCACTCAGAGAATGGTTTGCCTGATTTTTTAAAAGTGATCTGCATGTTAGAATTTGATGTTAAATATCATTTTTATTCTATTTTTGCAAGGTAATTGTCACGATTGCATATTTTCCTACCCAACTATTGCACAGGAAATGACTTTTCTAAGGTTTGTGGTCAGTCGTTTTAGAAATAGAATTTTCATTGTTGCATCCAATTATAGCTGCATGATGATGCTGCAAGATATTATTTGGTAGTTTGCTTTTAGAGTATGTCCAGGGCGCCTAAAACATAGTAAATTTGGTATACAGGTCCAGTTTTAATGATTTTATGTTTATTGTTCGTGCGTTAAGCAAGATTTACTATTGCATATTATTTTTGAAATGATTGTTAATACTTATTTTTTTCATGCATATGCTTGAGAGTTGATTACATAGTATTTGGGTTCAGAGTATTTGAGGTTCATATTGTCAAATTGCCTGCAAAGTATATGAAGTAATTTTGACAAAAATTTCCATGGCCTTGAAAAAATATTTTTGTAAATCCCTCGGAATAATTTAATGATATGTATCAGTAATGTCCAAAAAGCTATAGTATACATATTTGACATTGAATGGGAATTTTTCCCATTATATGCAATTGGCATTAATCTGATCACCCTTGATATTTCAACCTGTTGGACACACTTATTATCTTGCTGACACCAATTTGTCTCAACACCAAATCCTACTAGTTGGGAGTTTATAGGCTTAATAAGACTTTACAGAAACTCTTGGTGTAGCAGAAAATGTGGGGTTAAAGAGAATGTGGTGTTGGCCACTGGTGAAACTAACTGCCAGCAAAAATTGAAAATGATCAATAAAAGATAGGTATTTCAAGTCAGTTACTGCTTTGCAATTGATACTTTTTATTGCTGCCATGAAAATGTTTGCGTGCATATGTTTTTGTAGTTCATGTTACTGACATTTCTGGTACTTCTATAATGCCAAATGATGCCTTTTTCCTACGGTGTTTTTGATAGAACTTTGTTCGCTTTTGATCTGTGAACATATATTTTTTTTTATTAGGGTAAAATATGAAAGAATCTATTTGCATGATGCACGTTCATTACTCTAATGCATGTCATATTTGTGTTTTTTCTTATTGTGTGTCCTGTATTTTCATGATTAGAAATACAGTTTTGTTCACACCTTTTTAAAGAACTTAAGTCACACAAAGCACAGAACTTTTGGCCTTTGCAGGCTTTTGGGAACTCTCGGGGTCACCGTATGGTGGCCTCTGCACAAGAGGATGGTCCAGCAGCCATGGATCAAGACGGCTATGATGCTCACGAATCGACTCATGATGACGCTAGCCCCATTGTTGTCTTAGGAAAGGGTAAGAGCTATGATGATGACAGTGTTTAGTTAGACCAATGTACTTCGATCAATCTCATAAATGTTCTCTGTTAGCATTTATAATAGCATTTTTCAAGGAATGTCACCTCTAATTCTACTAAGAATAACTGAGGTTGTGAAAATTTTTCCTTGTGATGCCAGTGCATGAGCAGTTGCACTTGAGTGAAAACTTTTTCTGTGTAGTTCATATGAGCTATACTGTAACTTTATGGACTTCTAGCAATTGTCATTTGCTAATAAATGCATGATATTAAAATTCTCTCCATTGAATGGAATATGTTTAACGTATGGCAGCTGTAGCAATGCAGAGAAGAATGTTGAATTTCTTGTGCAGAAAATTTAATTTCTCTAAAACATTTCAAGTTACATAGTATTCATTTTCTCAAAGTTGTAAATATTCTCCTTAGTTTAGGATAAGTGTAACAGTTTTATTTAACCAAAAAAACCACAGTGAACCCTCTCATAAAACACATAATATTGCATAATATGTAGCAAGGTATATTGCGAGGTATGCTCAATGCCAAGTTAATGTTCAGGGTTACATGGACGGGGATGTGTGTCACAAGTTGCACCATAGAAAAATTTTGGGGTAAGGAGATTAAAAATTTGGGGAATTTTAAAATGCATACAATGCAAGAATGTGGGAAGTTGTTATGCATGTACTTTTTGGGGGAAATGGGCCATCGGCATTGGGGTATGGGCACCCTTGGGCATATGGATGGACTAGCAACTGTCCAGGCAGTTGTTATGATGGGCCCATGGTGGTAGCTTGGGTCACTCTCAATGCCATCTGATAGCCCCATCAGTAAGATGCCAGACAGTTCCCAGTTGCCTTGTGTTTGTTCCTGTGGAACAAGTGTTAACCCTTTCCAGCTGGTTGATGATAACAAAGTTAGTGAACACAAAGTATGTACTAAGACTTTAAATCCAGTAGTCCATTATTAGAAACGCTAAAATGTCAAAATTTCTTAGGCAAAAAAAATGAGAGCATTAAAAAAATTGGAGTGTACAACAAAATGTTATTTTTTTCCAAAAACCAATGAAAATGTTCTTCACTATGGATTTCTGCAGTGAGGAGAATCATAAATGAGTGGGAGGGTCAGGCTCAATTGCTAAGGAGTGGCCTTAAGGCCTCTCTAAGCTGGGTCTCGGGCACAGCTGGAATGCATTCCACCATTGCTGCTTCAGCAGTCACTCGCATTCCCCATGCCAGCTAGAGCCGATGTCCAGTCATCTTCATTGAAAAATCCACGCCAGCTATAACCAACGTTAGGTCTTCTCATTGTATGAAAATGTACGAAGACTCCACCTGACGTTCTGTGTGAAAGGGCTAAATATGTGACACTGCCACACTGTCATGAATGAGAATGGGGTGGTTTCGTTTTATTTTTTTGTTGCCTTAATCGAAAGATCATTACTCCTGGAATACGTATTCCACGCTTTTAGATTTTTAAATGATGATATCCATTTTTTGCGGTTAAATGAAAAGTGAAAATTTACAAGTGCTTGAAAATGCGATGGCTAAGTATGAATGCTGGGAAAAGCCCGAGTGATGTCAGGCTGCTGCTGCGTGAGGCCACCTAGGTGCGAGGCTATGAACGCCGCTACAATACAGGTTGCTTGCTGCCAAGCATGGCAGTAGCGTAGAGTACCCTGCTAGCAGATAGCGCTTGGCTTAAATAAGGATTATCAATGCCCTATCAAACGAAGGAAACTTTCCGACCATAGGCAATTTTAATATTTGATTATTAAGAGATGTTTCCCTGAGCTCTGTGCCTCAAGCATGCATTGGTAATCTCAGACGAAGTAAAACTCCTTCCTGACTACTCCTATAGTATCTAGGTCCCTGTGACGTATCGTGGAATGGCATCGCATGGGCACCAATCTGGCCTTTTTTGAATGAGGTTAAAATTTACCATTAACATTCTTCTAAACAGGGATTTCTAAAGCCAAATAATTTTTAATTATGAATACACTAATGGTGGGTAGTGCACTGCAATCAATGCCTTTCGCTTTATATTAGGTTAGGTAGGTAATAAAGAATATCATATTTTTTTGGTATAAGAAATCTAAATTTGATGTTCTCATGTACCTTCTTGATTGTTTCTGATATGATGAGGACTCCTTGAACATCGTTGAATCTGCAAATTTTTCTCTCTTCCCTGATTCTCAAAAGGTTCCCCTCACATCACATACCAGGGGAGTAGCTCCTGATAAGTGGAACCAGCCCCCTGCAATTTATCAACCAATGTTTTTAAGATTTTATGAAATATAATTCATTGAAATTTTATAAATTTGCTGAATTTTTTGTTGTTGCTCAAGGCCATTATTAGTAAACTGCTGATGAGGGAAGGAGGGAGGGAAGGAATAAGCGTTGACTACCCTATTATTAATTTTTAGCCTTTAAGACCACAGATAAGGATGCAGAGTACAAGTCCACTAGTAAAATGTTTATCACTTATACTTTCACTGCCTTTTAAGTCCTCTTTGTATTTGTTAGCAAAATTTGAAATGGGTATGCTTTCCAATAAAAATGGAAATTCAATGGAAAACAGTAAAGATTAAATATTTGGATCAGGGTGTCAGTTAAACTTAAAACAAATACATATTATTTTTAGTGCTGGTACATATTAGTTTGTGATGAGATCAAATCAGAGAATCCAGAATTTCCATTCTGGCTTCTCTGATTTGATTTCACCTCTGATTTGATTCTGTGTCGACATATTTTCAGCTAGAATTTATTAACTAAATTATTTTTTCAAGTACTTTTTAAGCAAATCGTCATTCAATAGTTTTTGTATTTTCCTTGAAACATTTTTAAATACTTCGTTACAAACTGGAGCCAGCTGCTGGTTTTCCATTACAGTAGACTCTCGTTATTATGAAGTTTACGGCACCAAAAAACTGGAGGTTCGTAATTTAACAAAGCTAGTATGAACGTTTCCTATAGGTATCTTTAGTTGAATTGTTGTTAGTTGTTATTTATTTCATAAAGAATAGTTTAGTTGTTATTTAGTTCATAAAGATACCTATAGGAAAGGAATTAAGGCATTGCTACACAAGGCATTGAGAGGTGCGGTTATCCTACAGAATGCAACACTTCATTACAACTGTGGATGAACTCACTATTTTGACAAATTGATCTAGCTGGGCATGTGATGCAGCCAGAGGCATTGGCTACACAAGGCATTGGCTACACAAGGCATTGAGAAGTGCGGTTATCCTACAGAATGCAACACTTCATTACAACTGTGGATGAACTCACTATTTTGACAAATTGATCTGGCTGGGCATGTGATGCAGCCAGAGTCGAAAAAAATCGCTGTCCACGGGAAGGAAGAACGGGCAAAATGCTGAACAGTTTCTGACTTCATCTCAGATTGTTGTTGTTGTCAGACAACTTTGTTCAGATCATGCCCAAAATGCGAGTTCCTTTATGCCACACTATATCGTCTCGGCCAACTCGAAAGGTGCCAAATTTGAAATTTTGGGATGCTTGAACTTTTCCAATTTTTGTGCCTCTGTAAGTTCATAAATCGTATGTTCATAAGTAGAGGACTTACTTTACAGCCAAAAGTGGTAATGATTGGGTCACCATGATTCCACAGGCATGAAGCTTATCATATTATGTTGGGTGCATACTGAAGTATGAACCATAATTCTGAACCTCCAACTGAAGAAAGAACCATAATTGATGCTGTTGCACACAGTGCACAAGTAGAACTTAAACGTAGCATGGTGTATATCCACCTAAATGCCATTCCTAATTCGTGGAACTTCTTAATAAAGTTCATTTTGAAGCCGGCAGGACTGGGACTGAGGTTCGTAATTTCATAGTAACGTTTCTTTTTCTAAAGGATAGGCTGTTTCGTCGGGACCAACGATTTGCTTCGTAATAACGAGGCCTTCGTAATAAGGTTGTTTGTAATAATGAGAGTGTACTGTATTCATGTATCTTGTAGGGATGGTAAATTAGTTTTTTGATGGCTTTCTCTTCCAATTTGCTGGTGAAAAATTCTGGTTTTAAGTTTGAATTTGTATCCACAGGGAGCTCAGAGAATTTGAAATTTGACTGGATGATTACTGGATGGTCTCAGTGTTCTGAAAAATGTGGAGGAACTGGATTCCAGGTTTGTATTGTCTTCATTCTTTCTTGAATATTAGGTTGATTATAGCAAAACTACCTTTCATCAATGTGTCTGATGCTCGCAAATACACTTTAGTTTTTGTGGAACACTGGAAGCTTGGAGTGTACAGGATGAACAAAAAAATATCAGTTTTTACTCTTTTGCATTTTTAGCATATCAGATTTATAAGTTCTTCTTTATATAAGTTCTTTATCAAAAACTAGTTCATTTTGATGATGAATTATGTATCCTTATTAAGTATTCATGATAAAAATTTTCTGCATAATGTGAAGTACAACTAGAGAATCATTCCAGTACCATTGGCACCACTTGGTGTTAACTGGGCTTTTTGGTTACAAGAATATTTTGATTTGTCCACTGGTAGCTCAGGTAATTTGAAATTTAATTGTATGATTACAGTAGATCCTGCATTTTCAGCTCCTGGAATGATCTTCCCCAGCTGAGGTCTTTTGAGAGCTCTTAATTTAATTTGATTCAATCCTTCATAATAATTAAATTAATCCGTTTAAGGAAAAGACAGGTATACTGCTTTATTTGTAGAGCAATTTAATCTTGCATGCAATTTTCCTGATATCTGACTGGATATTTTTATACAAGGAGTGCTCTTGCTTCTTTCTAAATCAAGTATTACATTAGGGATTGATACATGCGAGTATACATCACCTGTAAGAAATCTTGTTCTTCTTTATTTCTATCGCCTCGCGGAGGAGTCGGGCTTTTAAATGTTTTACCCTCGCGATGACTCTTGATTTTTCGATGTCGATCGCATGTCCGGTGGCTTCCTGCTCCGCTACGGCTGAATTTGAAGAGTAACCCAGTCGAATGGCCCGCTTGTGCTCTTCTATTCGAGTTTTGACCGTTCGTCCAGTTTCCCCGATGTATTTCTTCTCGCACGTTCCGCAGGGGATTTCGTATATTTATGGTTAGGTTGCATAACACCACACAAAGTACCCAAAGTGTACAAGGAAAATGGAAGGTTCAGAAATACCCCAGAGATTCATAAGGTTATCTTGAGCCTTGGGCCTTGGGACTCTACTGGGCCCCCAACATTGACCTGAGGATTTTTAAGAGTTGTTACATCCATGGAGGATAATTTTCATAAAAAAGGGGAGATGTTAAAATCACCTGAATGTCACCTGAATGTGCGATTGAATTCGTCAAAATAGGGGACCTTGTAAATGGGCCACCCATCATAAATGTGATGACTAAGTTCAAACTCATGCTTTGCCTCTGGATTTAAGGATTTACTAATGTCCTTTTCATGTCCTTTCCCTCTTTAGATGAGAGCAGCCCATTGTATGGTTAGGTTGCATAACACCACACAAAGTGTGGATGGTAACTTGTGTGAAGATGCCGGTTTGTCAACTCCCACGACAATACAAAAATGTGGCATGGAAGAGTGCCCGAGGTGGAGGACAGATCATTGGACATCTTGTGAAGAATCTCGTTGCTTCACATGGAATACAGGTAGATTTTTTTACTTTACATTACATCAATAGCAATGTGAACATACCATACAGTTTTTCTGTGACAGTTGCCCATTGGCATTTAGCTTTGAAATATGTTTCTATTCATATCATATGTATTTCTCAAGAGCAATTAGATGATTTCCTTGAGTCTAAGTCTCCAAAGCATATCATATTTTGGTGGTGTAAGAAATCTAAATTTGATGTTCTCATGTACCTTCTTGATTGTTTCTGATATGATTAGGAATCCTTGAACATCGTTGAATCTGCAAATTTTTCTCTCTCACCTGATTCTCAAAAGGTTCCCCTCACATCACATACCAGGGGAGTAGCTCCTGATAAGTGGAACCAGCCCCATGCAATTTATCAACCAATGTTTTTAAGATTTTATGAAGTATAATTCATTGAAATTTACTGAAATTTTATAAATTTGCTGAATTTTTTGTTGTTGCTCAAGGCCACTATCGGTAAACTGCTGATGAGGGAAGGAAGGGCTATTTGAAGGGAATCTTTCCATAACATAATAAAGTGATAAGAGCAAACTTGAATTACTAGTTTTTACGTTGGTTCTGTTCAAATCCATCTTGTATGTATTAGCTAAGTTGTACATCAACTCTCATGTAAATGTGAAGGACGTAGTGGTGTGGAATGTATTGTGTGCATAAAGGGGCATTGAAGATTAAGCATTGTAGAGATGGCACTTGAAGATTGTTTACATAACTGTTTCACTTCTGCAAGAGTTACATAGTGAAGCATTCCCATAATACACCTTTTGGCCAACATTTTATGCACCCACACCAACTTCAAACAGCAGAAGAGTGATTGCTGCTATAGTACATTCCCATGTAAAAATGCAGCCATGGTAGTTTCATTAATGAGCTTTTGGTTAATTTTCATAAGGAAAAATAAAGACAATTTTTGGGCCCCCAAAAAATTATTCTGACCATAAAATTGCTGGTTTGAGACGTAAGGCTTTGTGAAAGCAATTTATTCTTCATATTCTAATCATATTTTGCTCTGATACATAATACCTGGGCTTAACCCATACCTCAAATATCACCCAAAAAAGGGCATCTTCAAAAAAGTCTAAATTCTATCCGGACTGACAAGAATTGATGTCTTGATGGTATGCTTTGGAAGCCTTGTTTTCTATGGAAAGACTCTATGTTGATTCACTACATATATTTTCACATTTTACTCATTTCTTTCATGATGCATAATTTGCTTGTCCTGTTCTTTGTTCATGCATGTCTTGTGTCTGTGAATAATAGTCACTAATAGATGAATTATTTTCCATTCATCAATGTTATTTCTGATGTTATGCTTAAAATTGGTGTCAAATCTAAAAAAATAGAATGCTATTAATACATCCGGTGAAGCCTCTGTTCTGCAAGTCCTTTAGAGAATTGCCATAGCAAAATATTTTAGTTGACAACTCAGGCCCTGGTGTACCTCAATATGTAAGTAGCAGGCCATCCATATAGTTAGATGTGAGCAAAGATTCCTAACCATATATCAAAATGCATTCATATCCTGGCAAGCATTCTGAGGTATAGAAAATTCATGAATGCAGCCATAGAAAGTAGGTGATGGTAGATAGCTTGCATGCCATACTCTTCCATATGTTTTACTAACACTCACAATCAGCTGTAACTTGCTAGTCATCATTGATGTCATGTTAGTGTACAATGAGAAAAATTAAATTTCCTGTCAATCAAAGTTTGATGAATACTGGTTAAAGTTCCCAGTTATCCATCATTCAGGTAATCTCTTTTACACTCTTTCCATCATATTCATTCCAGTATCACAGTGCCTATTTAACTGGATTGGTGCCAATATTAAAATTTTTATTCATTGTAACATTATATAAACATTACATATTTTACATTCAGAAAACTGTTAAGCTGAGTATTTATTACTTATTTTTCCAAAATTTCACAAATTAATTGTGCGGCTTCAAGAAAAAACCATAGTCTACATCTTCACCTTCTTGCATCATTGAAATCATCTTCATGAATTTTGCTATTATTCTGGTGGCCATGGATCTGGAAATTTCCTCATTTTCCTTGTTCTCTCCCCTTTGCATAACTCTCATAGCCTTACCATTTAAATTTGAGTTCATGGCATCAAGTTATTGATTGATTTGAATCTTGATTTCGTTGAGCAGCATCATTTTTATATTCCCCAGTCTCTACATTATTCATATTCGCCATGTTCGTCAATGCAAAAATATATGTATATGATTTCACTTTTTCCGGGCAAGTAATCTCCGAAGTCATCTTGGACTTGTCACTGGGTAAGTACTTCAGAAGCAGCAGAAACTTTGAGTAAACTAATTATCCACCCATTACTATCAAGGCCAATACCTCTTATGAAAGGTTGGTTTTATTCAGCACTGAGAGGGGCTGTTTCAAGCTTATGGCTTCTGGCCCGGGAAGACGTCATAGGAATATTAACTTAGCCTGAATGCTTTTTTATTAACAAAAAAAATTGGTTTTGGATTTTTGCATCATCATAACTTCAATTTTGACACTTTTGCTTAGGCATCCCACTCCACATGAATGCAACTGTTGATTCATGAAACTGAGACATGAACTCAGAGGTAGACAAGTTATGGTGGAGGACTTGTTTTTCTCTACTTTTGTTTATGACTGGCATTCTGTCATAAAAAATGTATTGATGGCAAAATCTAGAAGTTGAACGCTTCCCATAAAAATATTGAAATGTTTGAAGGAACAAAGTACTATACAAGATGCAGTAATTCCAAAAAGCATGGTTGTTAATTGGAGAAAGAAGCAGCAAGCATATACTGATAAAAATATAGGCTAACTATTGCAGGAAAATTGTAATGTGATGGCATAGCATTTGAAAGGCATAATCATGATTTTGTGTAGTAAAACTTGGCGATATTTTTGGCCTTGCTTCACAGAGGTTTTACTGAGATATAATTGGTTTTAATTATTCATGTTCATTGTCATTGTGAAGTTCGTTATCATGCTGTGGAACCCTGCCAAGGAGTGTCGAGTGGGTTGTATGTTCCGTATTTGCTCCAAAAATCTATGCTTATGCATATGCATATTTTGCTTCTAGACATCTATTGAATTTTATTTTTGAAATATTAATTAAACTTAATTGATTCATATTTATCTAGTCTTGATGCTAACCAAGCATTATGTTGACCTAATTGCCTATTATGTAACCTCTGCTCAATTTTACTTACAGTTGAAAATAAAGATCTAAAGTTTTTCAATCCCATGAAGGTGCAATGCCAATGGCATAGTGGGTCCCTTGAAAGCGTGATGATATGTAACTTCCTCCTGATATGAACACAGAGACAGACAAGTTTTGGTGGAGGACTTGTTTTTCTCTACCTTTTTTTATGACTGGCATACTGTCATAAAAAATGTATTGATGGCAAAATCTAGAAGTTGAACCATTCCCATAAAAATAGTGATATTCCCTTAGGGCAGTCCTGGATCTCAGTCAGCTTTTGATTCTGCATTTTTCACATTTTCATCTCATTCTTTCTGTAACTTTTTTCATAAAAATTGGCATTTTCTCTTTCTGTTTTTGAATGCCCTCTATTGCTGAAGAAATCACACAGCACATTTCATCTTGGCACTTTACTGATGCACCCTGAATTTGTCTATGTATTCACCCATTTACGCCTTGTCATCAATAATTAATGTTTTTAATGATACATACTTCACTCTCCTGCACTATTACCAGTACTAAAATTGGTCATGATGTTGGATTAACACTAGCCCATGGCCAATAATTTTCCATAGCATAAAATGAATATTATTATACCACTCAGGGTCTGAATTAGAGACTGCTTTGAACGCACACGATCAGTTTAACATGGAGCATAAATCAATTTCTTCTCATTCTCAGCCTGCAATTGGAGTCCCTATATGGCATCTAGAGATTACAAAATTTAATTCTTTAGGTTGAATACTACAGTTTTTGGAGAGTCAGTCTGTTTATTTCTTCTTGGTGATATGTTGTTACTGGATTAGGGATTTCCGGATTGAGGGTGCTCAAACATTAAAATTCTCTGAATTCTCCCTTGATCTTCAATTGCATTTTCCACAATGCACCCAGTTAAAAGACTTCAGTCAACTTTGGTGCAGCTATTTTTTAATCGTGGGTGTGACAAGCAAGGGTACCTAATTTTGAAAAGGATATTTAGCAGGATTCCATGGCAGTTTTTATTTTGATTAATCATGTTGTAGGAAAAATTTTTTAATATGATTTTGGTTCTTTTTTGAGCAGTTTTTCATATCGTTCATGAAATACCAATTATAACCGACCAATTGAGCTGTGAATTTTACAATTAAGGCCTATTTTTTTGCCGTCTTCATAAGTTTACCAAAACATTTGACTGATTATTTTCTTTATCTGATGTCATTATTATTGTTTTACCATATTGTAACATTAAAATTCACTGAAATTAGGATGTGTTGATCACTGCTAGCAGGTATTTCATTTCAGAAGCATAAGTCATTTTGTTGAATGGTAGGGTAATTGCCTTAAGGTTTTGGTTGGTAGTGTATCATTTCAAATTTGTCTGTGCTTTTTTTTATTAGCCATGCAAAGGCGTGAAGTTACATGTCAGTTACCAAATGGTTCCAGTGTGGATGCACACTTATGCAGTGAACGGAATAAGCCACCGCAAAGACAAGAATGCTATAATGAAAAGTGCAAAGGCACTTGGAAAGTTGGTGAATGGTCAGAGGTTAGTGTAAAGTTACTAAAATTTGCAACATTCAGGCTTTAGTTTTGCTGCCAGGGAAATATGAAGGAGGTCATATCATATGCCAAGGAGGTACAACATGTACTTCTTTTTGAATTGGAAGTATTGTTTAACTTTGTTTTCTAGTCCTGATAGAATAAATCTGGGAGCTTAAAAGTGAAAAAAACCCTGTCATAAATACTTTTGGGTTATCGAGAGCTAAAGTTTGATTGGGCTCTTAAAACTGCTGACTTTCTAAAATTTTAAGATAAGATGCTCCAAAATTTGATGATTTCTACATGATCGTTGAGAGGAAAAAAAATCACGTAAATATTCCCAACACTATTGCACCTTAATGCATTTCATCACAACTAAATGCATGCAATCACCTGTAGAGTGCACCCTTTGTTTGCGTCATGGACGTTTATTAATAGATTAGTTTTCACTACATTTCCAAAAATATTGAATTTATAAATGTTCTTTCTTATTTATATTTATGAAGATCACTAATTGCTGTGTGTTACCATTCTCATTCACTGATTGTTTTCTATTCAATTCTTTGCTTTGTTCTAATGATATTCTGCATTGTCTTAAGTTTTACATGTCTACCTATGAAATGAATGTTTTATTTATGAGTTTTCATATTGCATAGCTCCATTCTTATGGAAGCAGCTGCACATCTATTTGATCATATATCTTGATTTGTTCTTGTGATCTCAATTGGAGAGTGATATAAGCTCTTAGGCATATAGATTGAATATCTGTGAAGCATGTTTGAATTTTATTTATTTCCGAAATTTTGTGCAAATCAAAAATTGATCGATCTTTTGATATGGTGATATCTTTTAAAACATAAATACAAAACAGCTACTTGAATATTTTGAAGGATACCCAAGTAACATTTTTGGTTGGCCCTCTGTTGGCAGATGGTGGGACACAGCGGTTGGCCCATGGTATGATTTGGCCACCTCGCCAACCGTATCCCAACCAACAATTCCCCAACGATGGGCCAACAGAGCATTACAGTCGGGCCTTCGTATTCCCAACCCAAGGCCAACAAATCTCCAACCGTTGGCCCTTTTAAATTCTGCCATCCGTTTCCCTACAAAAGCTATATTTTACTGGCATTTCTCATTTATATAGAATGAGAGTTAAATTAATTTACCTTCTCACTTGATACGATACCGGTAGATAGAATCTTTACCTTTAACTCCCTATAAATCAAAATTAAATTAAATACATTAACAATCAATGCTATAGGACAAAGTAAGGTTACAGTGGTTAAAAGTGGAAAACAAAAAATCAATATCAGTTCAGAAGGTTTTATTTTCACAAATTAGGACAATTTTTATTAGGACAAAATTAGGAAAATTTCAACAGCACCTTTCCATATTTCAATATGGCACACACAAAAACTGTCCATCTTCTTTGTAGGGCAACAGAACACACTTAGATAAAATCTGGGTGGACTGCAATTTGCATCCAGGTACTAATTTTTTCACTACAAATATACCAAATGTACCACTTCGGAGAGGTAAATAAAAGAAATCCTCCTTAATTTCAAACATGTCACACTGCAAGATGTACACCCCTGAGTTATTTATTCCTATTCTCTGGTCTTCGGTAACGAAATCTTTAAGTTTAGTCCATTTTACTTAATTGGATTAATAAGTGCTAGATTTAGGGATATTAATAGGAATCACAGAAACACTGATTGAGTGTAATAGTTGATCCATTTTCCATAAAATAATAGTAGTGCAGATGTAATTTAGGTTTACTCATACAAATTCAATCTCATTCTCTTCAGAGGGGACTAAATCACTCACTTTGTCCATTGAAACACTGTTTTCATTAAAACTTCCACTTATACTAGATATGCCACAATCTGAAAAAAATATACATTTCGATCTATCTAAATTAATGATGAAAAGTTTAAAATTCCACGAAACTATCCGTTTAAGGTAACATGATTTTAGGAATGCCAGTTTTGTAAGACTTACCAAATGAGGTCAATGACTTATTTTTGTTAGAAGCACTCGACTTATTTTATTTAACTGCTATCACAAAGACATTGTGAATGATTAACATATAAAAGCAATCCATAACAACCAAACAAGTTTTGGTTGTTAGGTTGCTAGGGAACCATGTGAACCGTATCCTGCAACGTATGCAATCGTACTTTAATGTTATGATGTCCCAACGGTGGCCCAATGATAATCCATTTCGTAGGGCCATCGTTGGGGATTTCCGTTGGGCCAACAGCATAAACCCTTTCGTTGGGCCGACGAACAATATCTGCGTTGGGCCAACAGTGGAATTTGGTAGGCATATCCACCCACAATGAGCCAACCGTGACTACGGTTCCCCAACCGAGGCCCAACGGTCAATGTTACTTGGGTAAAGTACCATATATAACGGCATATAAAATGCACCTTTTTTCCAAATGAATTGCTCAAAAAAATCACCTGCATTTCAAATGTAAATGTTCAAGTCAAAGGTGTAACCTCCATGGGTTACGCCTTTGACTTGAACATAGATTGAATTGGATGGCTCAGTACTGATGTAAATGCTCAAGTCAAAGGTGTAACCTCCATGGGTTAAGGCTCAGTACTGATTCCATCATCCCTACTAATATATATTTATTATTCAATAGAATAATGCTGTAATTGTCATTTTTATTGAGCTTATTGCTATAATATGATTTTGTTAACGTATTTATCATTTATTTTTTATATTACCAGCTGACCCGGCCTTCTGGTTGTTTTGCCACGTAAATTATTTCTAATGAATATTTTGGCGGTCAAATAAAAAATAACTGATTTATTTGAAGTGTGTGGGGATGTAGTAAATGTAATAGCAACACTAGCCAGTGGGATGGGAACCGGAAACTGAGGTCACCATAGGAAATTTACATGGAGATCTGGACTTTAACTCAAAATAGAATTTCGAAAAATTTTTTAAGTGTCTTAATTCCGTACGCTCCTAAGTTATTCTAGGGAGCTTACGGGTGAAATTTTTCTAAGTCCTGAAAATCCAAGATGGCGCTGGGCGCAATAACAAATGACACCACGCTGTGCACATGGGGTTATAAACTATTTATTAACCTTTAACATAAAATTGTACATCACCAAAAACTCCAATGGAAGCAGAATCAGGGGTCAAATTGCTTTTACAAAATACAATTAAACGATCTTCAGGTTTAAATTTCATACACCTCTTAGATGTTAATACATTCGAAGAAACAGTGGTACAATGTTCCTTTTGATAAGATTGAAAATTGTTCATTTGAGACTTAAAGAGGAATGGAGGGCTGTGAACGACGATGACCTGTAAAAATAACGAAACACTTAACATTCATGTTTTGAATACATTGTACTTTTATTATCTTAAATTCCATTCACGGGCCCTGGAGAAGATTGAAAAATACTTAGACACATACTCTCAGTCCTACAGAGCATACACACCAAATTTCATAGGAATCGACTATGTATCATTTTACTCGGTTATGCGATATCGGAGGAGTTGGAAGCGAGATATCGAACAAGATGCATAGAGAATGAGATGAAGTTTTTAGATATCTCACTTTCATTTATACGATTGTATACAATCATCAAAGATCTAACTCAAGCTGTTTAGGAGCTGTGCACTTACGTGGACTTTTTTCTTGCTCCTGGCGTAGGTTTCCATGTTATTGCATCGACAGCTTGGTTAAAATGTTTCAGCTTCATGTTTTCCTCTTCTAAATATTGGCTGTAACCTTGTTGTACCAAATATGTGCAACAATAAAACTTTTTTTTTTCAGAGTCATTAGGTAACTCTAAGTATGAAAATATACCATGCATGTGTATTTCGTACCTTGAAGATGATGTAGTAATATCGAAAATTGGTTCAGGAGTAAAATTTTGGAAAATCATGGAAAAAAAATCATGGAAAAAAAATCATGGAAAATTGCACGTGTTTTCTTTCAAAAAAAAAGTTTGGAAAAATTCCACTCCATCATGCTAAATTTTTCTGATTTTATTTTTTTCTGATTTTCTTCTGATTTTATTTGTGAGCACCGTACAGAAGTGAGGGAGTGTCTTATATGCCGTTAAATATGGTATGTACTGAGTTGTCCCCAGAATATTCTGCTGTTTACTCTAACATGCCACGTCCCTTCACCTTCATTAAGTGGGGAGATTTTTTTGGCAGTTATTCTTTGATAAATAAAGGGCATTTCAGTATGAATCTGCAATGCTTCAGGAGGTGTTTGTGGAGACAATGTTAAGCATTTTTTGTCCTGTAAACATGAGCTCCCAACTTCTTAGTTACTGAGCTATGGCAATGCAAACATTTTATTTGGATGCACTTTGAAGTTATCATGGAAACAATCTCAATCAATGTTTAGCCCTTTCGACATTTTATTTAAAACTCTGGATTTTTAAGGTCATTAAATAATTTTTTAGTATTCATTTATTTAGTCATTCAAAAACAGCCAAAAACAGCCTTTACATTGGATAGACAACTTAAAATCTGCAGCTTTCACAAATATAAACTATAAAAAAGATATTAAAAAAAAGATTCAGAAGGTGGCTCTTGGAAGCTGCCTCTTGAATGACCTGATGGGCATTGAAAGATCCAGGGAAGGGTGAGTAGTCGAAATGGTGTTGAAAGAGTCTGTAAGTCTGTCTGAGGATCGGAACTTGCCATTAATTAAGTTTGGACAAAAATGTGTGATTATAATTGTCTGAAAAAATTTCTAAATGAGTGAGATTTTGCAATCGTATTGTACTCACTCAAAACTCTTGCTGCATTAAGTTCAATCATGTTTCCGACAATTATAATTGCACATTCTCATCCAACCAAAATTTCCTAAAAAAAAGAGCATTGAATAAAGTGTCGAAAAGGCTGGGTACTCAAGAATGTAAGAATGTGTAAACGTTTTCACAGTGACTGCAAAGTGCATTCAAAAAAATGTTACCATAATGCAGTAACTAAGTAGTTGCGAACCCATGTTTATAGGATAAAAAAATTATAAAAATCGTCTCCCCTCAAGAAGTAGTGCAGATTCCTCCTGAAATGAATATATGTATGTTTAGCACAATGCATTGTTGGTACACACACATGTCAGTGAATGGGGGTGTATGTCATGAGCATGGTGTACATTTGTTCTCGTTGCTTCCTGTCCCCTCTTTCTCTGTTTTCCTCCCTCCACACTCTTTGTGCACTTATTCCTGCCTGCCCACTTGCTAGTGTGCTGCTCCATGCGAGACTCAAGGAATCAAATATCGAATCCTGCAGTGTGTTTGGTTCGGCACAAAGAAGCCCGCTGGAAATGCATGTCGGGACCAGCCAAGACCTTCCGTCATGAAAGTATGCAAGGGTAGACCTTGCGCTCAAAGTAAGTTCTGAAGAACAGTTTATTGTACGTTAGCTCTATCTAGGATTATCATATACAGTAGTAATTTATTGGTATAATTTATTCATTTCCTTCGTTTAAGATTTAACTTTCTCATGCATTTATATTTTTCAATAGTTTATAGAGTTGCAAGGGGTATTTTAATTCCTCTGTCCTTGCTCTCCTTTCTAGAATTGCTGATGTGATTTCTGATTGCTTTTGTGATGCTTTTCGTGCTTTTTGGTGCATTGCTTTTTGGATATTCCATGTGGTGTTATTTATTATGCATCAATAGTGGCATTAATATATATTAATAGAAGAAATAGTTTAGAAATAGATTAGTTTTGGACTATTCTTTGTCTTGGAAGAATGTTAAAGCTTGGTTAAAATGTTCCGGCTTCATGTTTTCCTCAACCTAAGAATTGGCTCTTACCTAGTAGTATCAAATATGTATAACAGTAAAACCTTTGTTTTCAGAGTCATTAAGGCTCCAACTGTGATTATTAATCTCATTCCCATCAGCCTAAAGTGTAGTATCTTTTTATTTCTGCAGGAGAGTGCAAGGACCACTCAAAGTACTGCCAGAATGTCAAAACCATGAACCTCTGCAGAGTCTATCGGTACCAGTACCAGTGTTGCCATTCTTGCCGCAGTAAAGGGTAAGGTGTGCTTCGGAACTGTTGTTAAATTACAAAGAACTTCTCCTATTTATTGATTCCTGGTGCTTTATTTTTGCGGAGAGACTGCTGTGTTTTTCCTATCAAGTATTGCAGGACACAAAGAAAGTGTTGTTGGGAGTGACTGAGATGCCGCTGTGAGGTTGTCCAGTTACTCAGTTCTTAAACGTTTCCTCAATAAGACATAGTTATTTGCCCTAATTGAGGAGCAGTGTCCACATCCTACATGATCTCAAGAGACCGACTCACTGTCACTTATGACTATGTAAGGGTTGAGTGCGCATAGTGGCTAATTGTTTTCAAAACATGGACAAATGGTGCTATGGAGTTGATGAAACTCTCTGAAGTGATGGCAGTGACTGGGAGTTAAAGTTTGAAAGGTGATGTTTGAAAGACAAAGTTAATTGAAAATGGTTGTCATGTGAGTGTTGGGTGAAATAAGATAAACTCAATTGCACTAGCAAATCAAAGCTCAAGTCCTCAATGGAGCTATCACAAGGATTTATTATAATCCATAAAAGCTTTTCTTTGCTAGTAATAAAATTGTGTGTGCTTTTGTTTAGACATTTGTTAAGTTTTAGCATGTAAATATTAGGCAATAGGTTCTTAATGTAAATATTTAAATATTTATGGATTCCAATATTACTTCATGAAGACCATTCGTTTATACAGCCCAGATCTTTTGCTTGGAATGATGAAATTTTTTTACTGTTGACTGGCTGTAGCATTTGTTTTGTAGTTGTTGTAGCTGTTGAAGGGTCAATTCCCACATCAATATTGTATCATGAATGTAAATACCTTTATGGAAGCAGGAAAGATTGAATGAAAGGTGGTATTCCGAGTGATCCAAAATGAGTACTTAAATACTTGCATCTTTGATGAGATATATTTTCAGTAGGTATTGTAGTGTGGTGTGGGAATTAATATAAATTCAAATACAAATGAATTGACTGGGAGTAATATCCTGAGAAATATGAATAATTATACATAAAATTGTTCTTATAAAATTCCATGCACTCCACCAAACAATTTGTTTTGCCAAAAATGTAAGATAAAATAAAGTATGAATTCTTAATTTAAGAGGCTTTGATGTTTATGAGTATGATGCTTTATGAAAAGAGGCTAAATTTATTTGCGTATTGGTTCACGTTTCTGATTTTTGGCTCAAATCAATTAGGTACTTCTTTGTTACACATTTTATTTCATGATGTATCTATCAAGTGAGGATTATTTATCAATTTTCAAGCTTGAATCCGCCATTTCTGTTGTTGGAGTGATTAGGTATAGATAAAAATAGTTATCCCTCATCAGTTGCATTTGAGGCCAACGTTTCAATGTGTTGTCTTTACTGTTGAAATTCTTTTAAGTGGATAATTATCCATGCATATTTAAATTCTTCGTCCACCAAATTTTTATCAAAGCAAATTAATGAAGTTACAAATTGGAATTGATTTATCTCTGTTTTCCCTGCAAATCTTTTATCCTATTGTTCACTGTGTGTGCCTATCCCATTTCTGCCAATCCCTGTTCCTGAAAATTGATGCTTTGCAATTCCACTTTTTAAAATGACTCTATCCCTAATTAAAGCACCTCCTTTCCGTGTAAAACACTCTTGTTTATATTCCTTGAATAGAAAGTCCAATATTGCTACCAATAAGTAAAGACTTTTGATAAGCTGAAAGGGTGAATGAAATGCTTTGGAAGAATTTTTCAATTTTTTAAGAACCCTATCTCATGCTCTACACATGTAAGGATTGAATCATCATACTTCTTCATCCATTCATCGAGTTACATGTTTGGTTCTTTGGGAATAGGTGTAACTTTTTTTTTCAATTAGATTACCTCAAGTTCTTCGTCATTGGTACGCCTAATGTGGGTAAACTTATTTTTAATCATGCTTATCCTGGATTTATTGGTTCTAAATTTTCAAATAATCACTTCATTTTATATGCAATATTCCTGGCTTCAGTACAAATTCATATCCAGGGTAATTGTTATTTTTACGAACTAACACTTTTGGTGCTTTTCCAGTTTTTCATGGCAATATTGATTGCTGCATTCCTCTCCTCTAATTAATTTGTTTTTGGGGAATAGGGGTTAAAATTACTTCTGTGCATTTTTACTCTTATCATGCTCCATTCCGTTCTCATATTTGGGACTAACTATAGCCATCCATTCCAGGGTAAAGTGTTTTCTATTGCCTATATGACATTGAAGAGCAGATTTCCATAATTACATCCTGGACATCCTCAATAGAAAATAGTTCATCACTCTTGCCATTAATCACTGGAGAACCTTAATGTTCTTTGCCAAAAATGCACAGATGCATTTTGGAGTGTTACTGTTGCCAGTATATAATCACTCAAGACTATCTAAAAAACAAAAAGATTTTGATTTTGTGTGCTATGATAAGTATTTCCCTCCATTGACTCCATTCCTTTAATTTTGGTTTTGCTTTGGAGTTTTTCCATAAGATGCTCCCATTAAACCTAGTGTAAAATGTTCCCTCGATTCTTTCCATATTCACAAAAACTCATCTCCAGTTTTATTTCCAACAGGTAGGTAAAATTTTATGTGCTTCGAATACTGTGGGAATGATAAGACTCACATAAATTTTAGCTAACACATTCTTTGTGGTGTGCTGTGATTCTTAATGAAAGTAGTGTATTACCATTCAGAATTGATTTTATGTAGTGTGCTCTTATACATAAAAAGGGTAGATTATCTATGTGAATAGTGACGCCCTTATAAATACATGTTGGCAAAGTTGTTATTAAATTGTGTTATTATAATGAAAGTTTCTTGGATGTGATTCATTTTTATGACTGAAGATTGATTGATACTTGTCCTGTTTTTTCCAAGAAAGTAATTTATTGATATTTTAAGATTTTCCCTCACTATGGAAGTATGGTGTGAATATGTACTATTAAAACTTAATCACTATTTTCAATCTTTCTCACCATTAGCTGCTCCTTTTTTAAATATATGATGCCAATTGAAGGGTTTGCATTTTGAAAAGTGACCATATTGTTGGTGAAGGGTGCGTTCGGGGAGCTCGCTCACGGCGCTGTGAGTGAAGTCGTGTCGTCATTATTTGATAGCGCCAACGTCATTACTTCGTGCTTTCAATGCTATCGCCAGAGAGGTGAGGCACAAGATGCTATCAGAGCCAAATTGCGCTAACTGGCTCCCCGAACGCTCGTTGTCATGTCGTTGTTTACAAATACAAACACATCGTTTATATGTATCACTGCGTCCGCCATTTTTGAATTTGCGCTGTTTATGTTCGGGTAGCAACAAGCTTAAAGTACGTGCCTTTCGCTTTCGGGGACCTTCATAGTAACTAGCGCCAAAAGCCTCCCCGAACGGCAATCTAAGCGTGTAGCGCTGATAGCACGATAGCGAGCTCCCCGAACGCACCCAAAGTGAAATTGTTGGCCATAATTATGTGTAAATTCTCTACATTGTTTTATCAAAGGAAAAAGATATGGAGCAGATAATGAGTTAGAGGTGGGTTTATATGGATGGGTGGGTGTAACATTTGTGATAGCAATTCTTAGTTAAAACTTTTGTGGGTGTTCATCATTGCAATTTAAAACTTTTGGCATAATATCTGCATCAATTGGGTGGCCCCTTTCCTCGAAGAAATTACTATTATCGTTTAGGCCACCCAAACAGTGATGTAGAGGATCTTTCTTAAAGTTTTTAATGATATTTATTGTCAGTCTTAATGAAAGATGATGGAAGGATTCTGTGGATTTACTCCGATACATAGGGCAGCAAAAAGTTGCAAGTACATAGATGATAATATGTAATTACAATAATATTTTATTCAGTCCATTTGGGGTTTTCCGCCCCTCACCCAGGTTCAAAAGCATCTAACAGGTTAAGATGGTGGAAAGTGCCCCCTGATATTTTGAAAAATAAAAATATGCACTTAAAGTGCATCAAAAATTATGTGTTTCCCCAAAGTTTCAGGCCTTAACAATGGAAATTAACCCCTAAAACAATTGAGACACGAATTTTAGTTTTTTAACCATATCTCCAGTTTTTATTTTTGTAAAATCGTTTTCTTGATTTTAAAATGTAAACACTATTATATTCTACCATCCTGATTTTTTTAAAAAAATTTTTGACCAAATACTAAACTTTTATATAAGTTTGAAATTTTCAAAATGAAATTAAAAATTTTAGGAAACAATAGATACACCAAAAAAATATATGTTGTTGCCCCTATATCAAAGTATAATCCTAATTTTTTACAGTTTTTAAAAAGTAGTGGAACATGGTCAAAAACACGATTAACTGCTATGCACCATTTGCATCTATGCATTCAAGGAGGATATTTGTTTTGATTGTTGAGAGCAATGATTGCTGTTCAGTTTGTAATATTTTTCATTAAGAATAAATATTAACATAAACAATGCCTATCACACTAAGATTAATCGTAATTCATGTTCATAACCATACAGTTGAGCTTTAAGTTAGTCTTCATGCTTTGAGAAATACAATGTCTGCTGAAAATGATTTTTTTTCATATCTCCCGACTCTAATTAACCAGTAAATGTCTGGTGAAGGCTAATTTTTGTTAACAAAATGGATTAGATTTGTTTTTTCTTTATTAAGAAGAAGAAAATTGTTATTGCTCCATTCTTGTAAGAGGTTGACAATACTGTTGGCCCGTGACATCAGACTATCAATTGAAGAGGCTGACACCAAGACACTTGTGTCATCAGCATACAATATGGGGAGTGTATTTGGCATGGAATGCAGCAGCTTTGGGAGGTCATTTATGTACATTAGGAAGAGCACTGGATCCAGAACCGATCCCTGAGGAACCCCACAGGTAATTTTTTTTTTGGGTGATGTATGAGGTGTTCCTTCTTTATTTACATACACACTCTGTTGTCTGTTATTTAGGGATGATTTTATCCAATTATATGGAGTACCTCTTATGCCAAGTTGCTGAAGTTTTGATAGTAATATGTGGTGATTGATACAATCAAAGGCCTTGGAGAAATCGGATAATAAAACACGTTTTAGAAGAGTATCTCTGATATCAAAAAGGAAAAACGTGGTGTGCATGTTTATTGCCTTTACCTTTATAGAGGGGGATGACTTTGGTACTTTTAAGTGGTGATGGAAATTGGCCAAACCATAGCGATTCATTCACTAAGAACAGAAGAGGGTTTTTGATGACATCAAATGATTTTTTCAATGCATATCAGACTTGGTCTCTCAGCATAAGCGAATATATAATCTCACATACACACTGTTTTTTTCTTTTGATATGTAAAGTGCTCTTCTAAAAATTATTTTAACTTTCTCATCAATCACATCCAAAATTTACAATAATTATTTCCTTCTTTTTAATTTCCTTCTTATTAATGAAACGTTTTTTTTTATTAAAATGCTTTTTTTATGCATTAATGATTTTTATTTTGAATGAATTTTTAGAATTTTGTTCGAGAGGAATTTTGCAATTAATTGAAATTTTAAGTGCAACCACAATGTGGTTGTCTAAAATAATGTCTTTTATACCCAACTTTTAACTTTCAGCGATAATGTTTACTATAATTTCAAGCTATTAGGAAATATATTTAAAACAAAATGCCAGAGCTTTCTTTCTTAATCTTTAAATAATACAAGCAAATTGTATCAAGTAGGATCATTGTTATTATCATAATGATTCTACCTATTTACTTATAGTCCAGGAAATGAAACTCATAAGAGCATTGAATTTTTTCAAACTGGATCCTTGATTTGCATAAAAATTTGGGATTAGACTAATCCTACCCTCTACTTCAAAATATATATTATGTCGATAGGCGCTTTTCATTTTTTAGGGGTGAAAACTACCAAAACTGCAATTGAAATTTTTATATGGGTAAAATTTAGTTTGGATTAGTTGAATAATGATTTTTATTTATGCTTTGGAACATAATTTCGAATATTTCAACCCTTAAAAGTCAACCTTTATTGAGGGTTAATGTAAAAAAAATGTATCCTAAAAAAATTGATTATTCGTCACAATGTTTTAATTTAAGAATGTTGTTGCTTCAGATATGTACTAATTTTATTTTGCAACTTTTCAACTCTTAAAAAACCACCACATTTTTATGCAATGCTTATTAACTACTTTAATAGGCATGAATAGGAAAAAACTAAAATTACACACTAAAGATAATTTACACAAAAATACATTAAATATATCATTTACACACAGATAGACAAAAGTAAAACTTAAACAAGCACAGTGAAAAATAATTTTTTATCATCTTCATTTCTAAAGTCATCATCGTCGTCATCCACATCTTCTTCTAATACAGGACAATCCTCACCAGGATTCCACACAGAAGAAATAGAATTGCAATATTATACCACTTTTCTTCAGCCAAATGAAATGGCGCACCCTTTTTGTGACTATAAAATAATTATTTTGAGAATTATTTCATCTCAATTTTAATTTATGAATGCATTACATATTACGCGATATAACAGATACTGCATGGCATCCAGTCTTTCCGCAACACACATGCACACACACTACATGCGTGCCAGCGCAAGCATACACTCATGCATATGTGAATATGTGTGCGCTCGCATGTTATAGATATGCATATTTATTTTGATGGAAAATATGTGTGCTTACGTTAGTTCCGAACTTATAGCATACAAAGTATATACCGGTAATGTGGATTATGACGCTCTAAGTTGCGCATTTCGAAATTATCCAAAAAAAGTTGATTGGTTTTATAAGCATAGCTCCTTGGTTTTTGATGATAAAAAGCTTATTTAACAATTATTTTGTTGGTTTATTTAAGGTCTAAGAGGCTATGTAAAATTAATTCCTTTCAATGCCTTACTTTTGAAAGAGGGCAAGTTTAAAGAGCTTATAAATGTTAGATAAGGTGATGCTTATGTACTTACAAATAGAGACTTTAAACGGCCATATTTCACAAAATATATATTATACAGGAAATTTAAACAAATGAAAATGTATGAAATTGTAGTAGCTACAATTTTTTTATCCAGAAAGTTTTCGTATCTCCATTATCTTTGGAGTAATTTTGAACAAAAGAACATTTTTACAAAATTATAGAAATTTTTTTTTCACTATTTTATCCAATTTTTCCAAAATTAATGGTGGTAAATTGATGAAAATTTTATGATTTATTGATAGTTTCTAAATAAAGAGAACTGCTACAGGAATACGATCAGTTTTAGTTAGGGTGGTAAATCGGTTGCTGTTTTCACTGATATTCACGAATATTTTCGAAAAAAATACACATTTTTATCATAACTCACTCAAATTTCATGCTAAAGAATTCTTTTGTTTCTAAAGAAAGGTTGTAAAACAAATTAAAATAAATTTTTTTAAATTTTCCCGAAAAATGTATAGTTTTCCCGCTATTTGACATTGAATATCTAAAATATGATGTTTAACAAACAAAAGCTTATTTATTAACAGACCGTATATCGATTGGCACTGGTTGCCAAGGAAACGTAATATAAGAATTTTCTTTGTTTTTTTATGAGCTACAATTTTATAGCTCATGGTTTTCTTGATTAATGCATATTTTTCAAGTTATTTGCAAAAAATCACTAAAATAGCGTTAATTCCTTAATGGAAAACTGTAAATTTTAATCGTGAATAACTCGAAAAATATAATTGTTACAAATATAATACAAGGGACATTTTCTGCTTAAAATTTGTTTCCCAATCGATTCCTATGGTCAAAATTTAATAAAAAATTTTAACCATAGGAATGACCCCAGGGTGAAAGCGCCCGTTGGGATGATATATATGTATTTTGATCATTGGTCTATTCCCTACCTGCAGTTAAAATTTCAAGTAAATCCATCCAGTTTGAAAAAATTGCTAGGCCAAAGTGCTTCATTTCCTGGACTACTAGATTCACTTCACATTTTGAATTTAGTGGAAGAATATTTGCTTCCATTAACTTCAAAAAAAGATGGATTTCCACTCAGTTCCCTTCACCATATTCTGATTATAAAATTTAAAATATATTTTATAATCTCTATTGCTTAAAACCGACAAGAGAAGTTAATAACTAATGCAACAGTTTTATCAAGAGTTTTGCAATGGATGTTCAGAGTTTTGCAATGGATGTTCGGCAAAAACTCAAAATGCACTTTATTTATAGAGTTAAAATTGACTAAAACAAATTGGCCCATGTGTGTCAAACTGATAAAATATTCAAATCAAACTGCTTAACCTACCTTGTCCTGATGTCGTGGCATTGTGGTTTTAACGCTCTGTACGCAGTTCCTCACTATCTTTACTTTCATCATTTCACTTTCTCTTTTTGTACTTCAGTTATTTTTACCTAGTTTTTTCTGCACTCTAAAATTAACCCTTTTTATTGAATTCCCACTATTTTAAATTGACAAGGGATCTCAAGTTTCATCAAGAGACATCAAATGCAACAGTTTCGTCAAGAGTTGTTTTGTAATGGATTCTAATTAAACTGTGGATCTTGCCAACCTACCTTGTCTTGATGCCCTAAAATTGATGTCTTAACACACTGTATTATTATGTAGTTCCTCACTTTCTCTTTTCTTTATAATCTTTTCATCTCTAAATTCAATTTGTTAAACTTCTTTTTTCGACTTGAAATAGTTTTGGTAATAATCCTTGGACAGAACATTGAAATAGGTCAATTTTTTTCTCGGAAGAGATGTTTTTTGTAGAATATTTTTGCTCCAGTTTTGGTCATGAATGATCGAAATATTTTAATTTCTCTAAGAAGCCCACATTTTATATCTTATCCATTACGCCCTTATTTTCTGTATGAATAAGTAAAGAGTGCAAATTCCTGCATTAACATCTCAATGCTTATAATGATTGGCACTCATATCGAGAGCATTAATCTTTGCTTGTGGTTTACATGCATAGGCTTTTATTATCAATGAGGATTTTTTAGTATTCCTCTATAAAATTTATAGCATTTGAATTTAATTTACTCAAAATAGCTGCTGGTTTTATAGATGCTTGTGTGTTATCTAGCAAATTTGAGACATCCTATTGAAACAATTGTATTAAAACAAAGAGTATCAAGATATCAGCTGAAACAAAACCTGGGAAAAGGCTAGCGTAATATGTCACAAGCATTTTATTTAAAAAAAGTAAATATTGCTGCCACGAGTATGACAGAATTAAGCTTCTTAAAAGATTGGCAGAGGTATAGAGAAACCAGCTGCCTCATTGAAAATGATAAAATCTAAAAACTCAATTTATCTTTAACATATGTAGTTACTTTAAGACAGTTAATTTAATATACCTACTTACCCACAAATATGCATTTTCTCAAGAGTCAACAAGAACAAGGGAAAGATGAGAAAATTCAAGAAACTAATTTCTTGTGGTGTGATTTTGAAAGAAAGAGACTGGAACAGTGAACATCATGGTAGAAAACGCTGTAAATATGAAATTAATATGCATTCGGCCTCAACTATATCATGTATTTTGATTCGTCAGATAGTTTCATTCACTGTGGGTTTTGCCAATTATTTCGTGGTTAGACTCTTCCACAGGGTGTCCAGAGGGATCTTCAATTTTTGCATGTATGGCCACGTTTGAATTGATTTACCTAATTTTACAAATTTGCAAACACAGAAGAAAATTTTCCATAAACTTCATTCATAATAGCTTTGATTTCTTTTGGCGTTAACTGGGAAAATTAATTTTTGATATTAAGAGAGTGATCTCTTGAAAATTCCAAGGATTTATTGAGCAATTCTTGTATCATCAGCAATTCTTGTGGTCTGAATTCTGGGTTTCTCTCCATCAATCCTTCTCAACCGGGTACAAATGATCTGAGGTGTCAGTCACTTCCTCCAGTAGAGTTCCACCAGTGTTATATTATTGCCGATAGTGATGGAGTTTACAATATTTTTCTATTTTTCAATCCAGTAGTATTCACTGCACAAAGTTGATAGCGTCAACCCTTGCAGTGGTTCCAATCTGAATCTCCAGCTTTATAAAAGCCTTCAAAAAGCTGGAGGTATTAAAAATTTTGGGAGAAATAATTCAGATGAATAATGCTGGAAAATCAGATAGATAACATCACCTACTCCTGTCAAATTGGTCACCACATCTCAGCTATTTGGTCTAATGATTGCTAACAAAAATGGCTATTTTTCAGGAAAGCAAAGAAACGATTTATTTTTTTAGTTGTATATAATTTTAAATGAAATTAAAAACCAAAAATACATAAAACTGGAAAAGAAGCATAGATTTGTAAACAAAGTTGTTTTTTGCTCGAATTGAATTTTTTATTAAAAGTATTAGCAGTCTTAACTCAGACAGGCCCAATTTTGAGATACGTGTTCTTCGAACTTCGCTATATAGGTACCTTGAGCATCAGGCAGAAGGTTTGGTTCATTGTTGTTTACAATTGTCACTGATGCATTACCTCAATGGGTGGTTCTCCATGAATGAGTGAACAAACAAGAACTTAAATGAAATCACCAACTCATTGAAAGTGGGTTGAAACTTTGATGTTTCATTATTGCAAACTTATGAGATGATGGCTGAATGGGGAAGATATTTTTTGCTTCATTTTATCTTTCCTTTCCATCCACCAAATTCTTGAACAGGATTTTGATTTCATGTCTCAGTTACTGACTCGGTTACCTACCAACCTAGCCTGTCTTGCAGCTACTCAGCAGTGAGTGGGACAAGCAAATAAGGATAAAGTGAAATGGGTGTACTCTTATTTTTGGCTGCAATTTTTGGTCAAAAAGATGTGTATTTTACACAATGTTTTATCTATTCCATTTGAATAAAGTCAATTCTTTGCAGAGAGATGTCATGAAACAACATATCTAATGATCAACTAAGATATCTTATTGCCCGCAAAGGGTCTAGCAGGCTAACACTAGAAGCGCTGTCTCTATCCCATTCCTAAAAGTGCCGGTTTTTGACAGGTAGGTGTTTTCTCTTGTTGTGGTGGTATATATACCTAATTTCAATCGTAAATTGTATTTTGAAGTGTGATTCTTTTATTTTTACTCAAATTTACAATATTTTGAAATAAAAAATGTTTTAAACAATTTAGTTTTTAAAATGGAACACAAAATTTGGTTGGTAAACTCTGTGGTAGTCTATGTAATAATCCCGTGAAATGAGTGCATAGCATAAAAATAGAAATAGTGCTGAATCATGCAGAAAATCAGTTGTGAATTCAATGTGCTAATGTTTGTGCCACTCATAATGCTAGAAAATATCTGATTTTAAAGAACACATAATAAGCTGAACATTAATACATAATACAGGTTAAAGTGACCGCTCTGGCACTTTTTGGTGTACCAGTAATTATGTATTTCATAATTCTATCAGCCAACATTAAAAATTGTTGTATGTGGTCAGAGGACAAAAATTCATTAAAAGTAACGAAATATTAACAATTTGTAACTGACATGAAGGAGACCATTTGAAATCCTAATATGGCCAAAAGACTGCTCCAGTGTTTCCAGTGTTAAAATATGGGAAAATTGCCCACAGATATTTAGAAAAATGAAAAATGTACACTTGAAGTGCATAAAAAATTATGTCTCTGGCCTTAAAAATTGAAAGTTATCTACAATAAACTTTAAAAACGATTTTTTGTTTGTTATTCATATCTTCAGTTTTCATTTTTGTATAAGTGTTTTCTTGAATTCAAAATGTATATGCTATTACATTCTATCAGCTTGAATTTTTTCATAATTTTTTGCCCAAAAACAAAATTTTGTCAGTTTGAAATTATCAAAATTAAATTAAAAATTCTAGCAAACAATAGACATGCCAAAAAAAGTTTTTGCTGAAGTATGATCGTAATTTTATTCAGATTTTAAAAAATGGTGGAGCATGGTTGAAAACACTAAACCACTAAAACACCTAACTGTTTTACACTATTTTAACCTATACATATAGGTATTCCATATGCATAGTGAAATATTTGATTTGATTGTTGAGAGCAGCAATTGTTGATAAGTTTGTAATATTTTTGATTGGGAGTGGACATTAACAAAAACATCATTGTTATAAACATCAATTATGATTATTCTTAAAGCTTTGAGAGATGCAAAATCTGCCTAATGCAAAAAAAATTGAAAAAATTGAGGTTGGTAGAATGTTATAGCATATACATTTTAAAATCTAGAATACTTTGACCTGGGGGTTACAATTATAATAATTATTCAATTTTTTATTTGTGCTTTATTACATTTAAGATGAAATTTTATATAAAAAAAAACATTTTGAAACTAAGAAAATGTTTTTGCAAAAATAAAAGCTGGAGATTGTTGATATTCGAATGAAAAATTGTGTTTGAATATTTTTTTGAGATAATTATTAATTGTTAAGGCCCAAAAATTTGGGGAAGCATATAATTTTTGATGCACTTGAAGTGTTTATCTTTTATTTTTCAAAATATCTGGAGGCACTTTTCACCATCTTAGCCTACTAGACCATTTTATTACAACTCCTTACTACACATGTTTCAATTGCTACACTATCATCATCAGTACCTGTGGGCAATACGATATCTTAGTTGATCATTATTCTATTTGATCAATTTTGATATCTACAGAATGATTTTCATGATCTAATAATATCATATTGCGAGTCCAAATTGAACTTAGAATTTGGAGTTGTTTTGGAAGGGGTGTATTGTTATATCATATGCATAAAGAAATTTCATTACATTCATTACGCTGTAACGAAACCATGGTCATAATGGTATGCTGATACCACCTCTGTAATAAAACCATGGACCGTCATAATTATCATACTGATGCATTTTGCTAGATGGTGGGGTAATCATGATAACTGTGTAGGATAGCATCGTAATTTATGAAGTGCCATGTGCCGTGAACAGTTTGTGTAGCTCGGGGTCAGAGGTGGTCTGAGGTGATTGGGGGCTCTTACTGGGGAATACAGGGGTCCTCCTCAGGAAAATTTTTGGAAATTGCATGCCAGGAAATGGTTTTTTGACTCTATTTAAATTCTTACAAATCTGATAAAAGTTAACAAAAATAGAAATTTCTTTTGAAAAAATGCTAAGAAAAGTGAAAATTTCACTGCTAATAAAATGTAACCAATTGTTATAAGTCTATTTTCTATTCAGAGCGTTTGCTCCTTGAAACTGCACTGAAGTCTATAAAATGTCTAAAATAATCTTTATGAATAACCCTTTCAAAAGCAGCATCAGGTTCCTTTTTATCTTCCAACATCTTGAGTTTACTTGTTTTTTTTTGCATAATATTTTTACCCTAAGTGTGGTGTAAATAAAGCAACTGATGAAAATGCATGGTTTCGTTACACCCTAACACTTATTACCAGGGAATTAGTTCTTAGAAGAATCCTTATTTTTAAGTTACTGAGATATATGGAGCTTCATGCATCAAAAATTGTCTCTCTTTGGTATGAAAGCTAATAATTCCCTTGACCATTCTGTGGAAAAAATATGAACCATGGATGGAATGTAATTCTGATACCACTTTGATAACATTACTCTGAATCAAAACCATGGTCATAATGTTATACTGATACCACCTTGATAAAGTTACTCTGTAACAAAACCGTCGTCAGTCATAATAAATCACCACGAGGAAAAAGCCAATCTTTTATCCCTTCAACTCTTACGAATGCAAATAAATGATAAGGGATTGCCATTAAATGATATAATAAATGCCGAGGTAATGAATCAAGAATTTAATAGCCATTCAAAATGTTGTCACACTCTTATAAGCATTGTATAATTCATTCATATATGCAGAATCATCAATTCAATGTTTTATATTATAAAAGAGTATAGACGATTTCATGAATGGATTTGGCCATCAAATTTACTTTTGTGTTACAGATACAATTTACTCTCTTAAAATCATATACATAACCATTAATTAATTCCAAACAAGAGTTCAACGAAAATATGCATCTTGGACAATCGAAAACAAAATGTTTTTATCACACGCAATTATACACATGCACAGAGGACACAATTTTCACAAGTCATAGCAAAACACAGCAGCATGTTAGATAACAAATATTGGGGGGACTAAAATTTCGAAATTTATGAGATCAGGAGAAATTTTAATACAAATGTACAGCAGATTATTTTTATGTTATTGAGATATATTGAGACAGGTAATTGACAGGATATTGAGATATATTGAGAGTGCCTCATGCATCAAAAATTGTCTCTCCTTGGTATGAAAGCTAATAATTCCCTTGACCTTTCTGTTGAAAGCTTTGTAGATGAACCATTCCCTGAGAACTTAGTCCCTAAGGCAAATGCATTGCTTGAGTGAGGAATTTGGTGGCTGATCGTGGTGCTCTTTTTTGGGTCCAAGCGACATGGTGGATCTTCATCATAGCCATCTCCCTTCTCCATGCCTTTCGAGCATAGTGACTGTTGTCTACAAGACATGTTGTTTCGATTGAAACTCATGCCATCATGCCTTTGATTGTTGTCTCCCACAAGATGTTGGCGAGCATCTTGAAAAGGCTCTATAACACATTGTGATCCTGCGTCGACAGCATGAGAATTGATTGAAGACACAGAAATGCACTTTCTAACCCTGTCCAGCAGTTGGTCACAAAATTTCTCGGCATTCTGCAAACACTGAAATCAAAATATAGTTTTTTATAACAACTTTGGATTCTCAAGAAAAGAGTAGAAAAAATGTTTGAGTAGAAAAAAATGTACATATTTGAGATGGTGAGAAGAATATGAACCATGGATGGAAAATAACTCTAAAACAAAAGGTGGTAGAGGCAAATTCCAGTACAAACTTATTTCGGCTAATTTAAAATTAGCTAGTCAAAAATAGGATTTACAATTGCCATCTGCTAGCTGCATTTAACCTTACTTAAACCAAAATCTGCAATCTGTGTATCCCCTGGTGATTGTTAGTGCGTCACTACTTAACATTATATCAGCCTTCAAAAGCCATAACCATTGCCAAACTGTAGATAATTCAAATCTTTTTCCATTTTTTCATATACTCATGTGTATGTTATCATAAACTGCTGTCCCATAAGGAACTTGTGATATTACAAGGATGGATCCATACATAGGCGGATCCAGGGGGGGGGCACGGGGGCACGTGCCCCCCCCCAGACCCTCAAAAATATACAAGATTTTTAATACGGTCCCATTATCATTGCGTTCGTTTTGTATTACGAGATATCCTTGTGCCCCCCCCTGAACAAAATCCTGGATACGGCCTTGCTTGTGCCCCCCCCCAGAAAGAAATCCTGGATCCGCCCCTGGATCCATAGGTTTTTAAAAAAGAAGGTAAATGTTGTTATATTTGGTTAGTTTATTTCATCTTTTCCTTTTTACTCAATGTAGATGATATAGCTAATCTAATTAATTGCAAAAAGCATTAAAAAAGTTGGAGGCTATCAAAGCGTTGGGAAAGTAGTTTTCCCTAGGTTGAGTTACAAAGTTCATGAAGTTGACAAAACGGCTAATTTTACGGTGCGTGGAGTCACTTCTTGCACTGCTGTGTCTACATTTTTGAATATGTCTTAAAACAAAAAATATACCAGAATTAAGAATAAAATTTTCTTTAAAGTGACGTATTATTTATTATTTTAACATGCGCACAACCCCATATATAAATTTTCAAAGTACAACGGCATATCATTTTGACGCCGATAGTAGGTCAGAGAGGGCATTTGACCCGAGCGGCAGATTTCAGGAGGCGGAAAAATAATAAAAGTTTATTTAAAAAGTCATTTAATATTTATATATAGTAATTGCATGATTATATTATTCTTTGATAATTATTAATTTAAAAGTAAAAAATATTGATAAAACTTCATAATAGCTAACATACGGTGTGTAATTTCAAAAAATAGCTTACGAATGTATTTAATTTCGGAAGGATCGAGTGGGGATCAGGGGACGGTGGGCGGCAAATTAATCTATGCCCCCCTAACCAAACTCTTTGGTCCGGTCATGTCACAATAAAACATTACAATTTCATTCAGGATTCCAATCATTGAATTCCACTCTATAAAATATTTCCAAACAAGTAAAGTTGTGACCTTAACGGTGTATAATAGTAGTAAGTTAAAACAATAGTATCTACTGAAAAGCGTGAGGACACAAAATGCGAAAAATTTAAATGGCCGCTGAAACCTTTCGAAGTAAGTCATCCAGTATTTCACGGATGATAGTTACTCGTTCACTTTCACAAAATAGTATACAAAAAATGTGCCACTGATGTTTTGAAAGCAGGTGAAGGATACTTACTTTAAAATTTATTTATATTCTTTACTCGTTCTAGATTTTTTTCTCACTATATGTTATGTATTGCATGAAAATCAATTTTTCTCTATGAAAATGTTTCGCCATTTGTTATTGGCATCTTCAAAGGTCAGAAAATTGGTGTATTACCTCTTATAAATTTCAGCATATTTGTAAGACACATTAAAAACACTAGAAATTAAATACTATCGATGATTATTCCTATGAGCACATCAACAAAAAATCAGAATACGTATTAATAGCGAACCGTTTGCTGACGTACTGACTAACTCCGCAACGAACATGTTACAGTGTTGGTCAAGGAAGATGGCCTACTTACATTGTTAATATAGGAAGGGTTGAATGGTTCTGGATCTAGGAACTCCGTTGAAGATTTGGCTGTAAATGGTGACCTATCAATAGTTGTAAACTCCGTCGAAGGTAATACTGACAAATCTACAGCGGATATTGCCCGACAAATCATTTCCACCTGTAAAGTATTGACAAAATAGAGCAATATAGGTATAATAATAACAGAAATAACTACTAAAAAGCGCATATCGATATGAAAAGCATAGTGATATTGAGTCGCACTTACGATTGGGATGGAATATATCGACAAAAACAGGCGCCAATATACAGAGAAGAAGAAACACCTTAATCTTGTCTATTGCCATAATTATCAAGGTTACGTGAATAGAACGTCGAATAATAATGAATCCACTGTTTTTATACCTATCGATTTTATCTCTATGTACCCATTAAATTAAACAGTAGAAGCATAATACAAGTTAATCGACCTGATATAACTATATAGTAATATATATTAAGACTGCATAAAAATATGATTTAATTTATGGAAGAATTTATGGCTACGGAATCACATTTAACAGCTGATAAATGTGACTTGACGTACCTGTCTGGCATGCCTGTTTGTATCCAGGGGAAGTTGCATCGGCTTTATGGTAGCTAAAAAAAGTTAAAATATGTAAATATTGGGTTTTAAAATGAGTTAGGGCTTTCCAAATTCACTCTAACTCGAAATAAATTGAATGTTTTGGAGAATATTTAAAAATAACGTACTCTGGTTTTGCTCTACTCTAGCGTACTCTAGAATTGGCTCTGGTTTTTTGCAGAATCGGTCAAAAACCTCTCTAAGCTCTCTGTAGCACATTAATTCTTTCTCAATGTGCTCTCTTTCTTCTTTGATTACCTGTAAAACACCCGTCAGTTAAAGAGAAATTCTGATCAGTCTTAATCATGTAAAATAAGATGATAATTAAAACGTAAATCATCTGTAATTATTTAGATTTCACCCCAAAAAAAGGATAAAAATTCTAGATTATCGGTAAAATTATCATGCACACAAGAACACACAAGTTTATCAATAATCAAGCTTAAAAGAAAATGAATAAAAAAATAGTTTTGCTATATAATAATGTATTACAATATTACAATTAGTCGGAGATAAATCTTACCGCAGCAGCCTTATCAAGCTCTCCCGAAAGATTTTCAATAGATTTTTGAATCTTTATCTCCAACTCTAGGAAAAGAAATAAGGCAATACCTAGTTAGGCAAAGAGGCTATAAAGACTTATAGAATATTATATATGAAAGCTTTATGGGAATGTTTTGACAGCATTGTGGAAGCAGCTTTACCTTCGAGATTTTCGTCTTCCTCGTCTTTTTTCTCTGCCTCTGTCTCATCGTCTTCAAATGAATCCTCTGAGCTTTGAACGATATCCACACTTACAGTGCTGTCATAAAAAGGGTCACTTATGGCATTAATTACTTTTTCTCCCATATCATTTGCATCGCCATCGCATTCAGTCTCGTACTGAATTTCCACAGATGCTTCAACTGGAATCCCTTCCTCCAAGCTTTTATCGTCTGTTTCATAATCTGTTTCATCTGATGAGGAGGATCCACCAATTTCCAAAGGATTCATTTCTTGATAGTTAAGAGGCTACCTTGACTTAAATTTTAAAAAATGGGCAATACTTAATTAACAAGCTAATTTTTTATGTATATTTTCCCTGAAACAGCATAAAAAATCACGGACACGGAATAAATAGAATGCAATGCTTAGTAAGCGTGGATGATGACACGATTTTTTCAACAATAAATGTAAACAAAAGCAACGGTGGCGACGATAAGTAAATATTGGTATGTATATACATATTATGTATACCATTTTTAAAATACTATGCATACATGCTAAATTCATATGCATTATGCATATTTCGTGTATGTCGTCATATCGTACTAATTGAGTGTACAATGAAGTAGAATATACGAGGCCATTTACGGGAGTGGTCAGGTGTTAATTACGAATACAATTACAATGACACCGTGACAGTTTAGCATGGTACACATCTTACTTTCACTTAATAATGATTCATCTGCAACATCGTGGGCTCAGTGATCACTTGCCAAGAAAGTGCATTAACATTTTCTTGACCAATTTATTACAATTTTTTAAGCGTAAATTGTATTTTTAGTAATTTTTTGAACCGAAAAAATGCCATATGCCAATGCCAATTGTCAAAATAGAGAAAATTTGACATTTTCGCCTGTTTTTCGGAGACATCTTAAATGACAATGATTCTCAATTACTTGTCATTAAGAAAAATAATTTTTCTTATCTGATAAGATTTTATTGGGATAAATCCAACCCTGCCTAGTGAATTTCGGGAAATAACGCCGGTCATGACAAACGGCAGGAATTTGCTTACTCTGGGTGTGAACCTTGGGATTTACATAGAGGAGACCGCAGTGCTCCCTGTAGAGTATGTTGGTATGTATGTGCATATTATATATACAATTATTACAGTGTTATGCATAATGCACTTGAATTATGCATCCTTCAAGTATGCCGTCACATACCGCCATATCATGATGAACTAGATGTGTTGCTACTCACAGCGAATTTTAATCGATTTTCAAAAATGTTCTCAGCGTGGCGATGAATTCAGCGCGATCCATTTTTTCTAAATAATATCACTAGTATTAAATTCCCTTGGAATGGCATTGAATAGTTATGGAAAAAGAAAAATTATCGAAAGTTCGCCATCATCCTAGCTGAAACGATTGCTCGAATTTTGCGTAAAAAGTAATAACGTGATTCAGACGTTAGATGGAATGCAGCGCCGCCGCGGAAGAAGGGGGAATTTGTTGCATTGGGTCAGATTGGGTTTGAGTTGAGCGCTCTTGGAGGATATGAGGAGGAGTTTGATGGAAAGAGAGTGAGTGAGTATTCAAGAGGTGAGGGTTTGCGCTCAGCTCTTAAGGGCAGACTCGTCAAACTCGGAAGGAAGCATTTCCCGAACCCAGTCACATCCGAGGAAACTGGGAACAAGTTTGCAAAGGATGTCGGGAGTTGAATCAGTGCGTGATGCACGCCGCCGCTCTGGTGGAACTCTGCACAACATCGTTTCCTTCCCATCGCAAAAATCCCCTCCTCACTCTACCCCCCGCACAACAAATAAGCCCCTGCCCCTAGTGTTACTGCTGCTGCGCAATCGGGAGTGCGGTAGATACAAGCAGGGACAGATTTAAGAAGTTTTCACCGTGTAGCGAAGGAAAGGAAGAAATTATAAGAATTAAAATTATACATATATTATATTAATTATGTACATATATATTTATAATATTAATATTCATTTATTAATTCTTTCTTTAAATTTTATTTCAATTTCTGTATTTAATTTTACCTATTAATATATATATAATATAACCTATTAATGGTTATATAATTATGATAATATTAAATTATTATTATATGATAACCTACTAATTTTATTTACCCTAACTCAAATATAAGTTGAAATTAATAGGATGAAATAATTACGTTATCTTCTATTTTAAATAAAGTGCCTGAGTTAAAGGGCCATTTTGATAGACTGGATTACGTAATTTCTATTACCTTTATTATTTCTCGTAGAATTGAACTGCTCTTAAAACATCAAACATTTTTGTGCATCGTACACTTAGAAATAAAAAGATAAGCTAATTAAGCTAATAGGTTTATACCCTTTTTATGAGAGTTCTAATCTCTCTCTTTTTAATTAAAATAAATTTATCAATAATGCTTTTTATATCAAGATTAATTACAGGAACATTGATTACAATTAGATCAAGATCATGATTATTCATATGAATTGGATTAGAAATAAATCTAATATCATTTATCCCGTTAATAAATAGCAACAAAACCCCATATGAAAGAGAAGAATCTATAAAATATTTTATAGGTCAAGCTATAGCTTCAATAATACCATTAATATATCTAATTATATCATAATTTATTAATTTTGATAAACAATTAATTTATTTAATCTTTTTAACTTCAATATTTATTAAAATAGGGGCTGCCCCATTTCATTTTTGATTCCCAGGAGTTATGCAAGGACTGTCAGTTAACAGTAGCGGGGAAGTCATGTGTGGAGTCATTCGAATGATCGATACAAAAAATAATTCAATAAAGTATTCCAAAGATAAATATTATATTGTATGAACTACCTTATGAAGCCTTATGTGTGCCAATCCTTCCTTCATGTAATTGTCTGCGAAAGTTGATTGTCGATGAAATTTATGTGTAGCCAACCCTGTGTCTCATCAACTCAATCAGGGGCGCAGCTAGGAATTAAGGCTAGGGGGGGTATTTGGCGCAACAAATACTTACGGGTGTGTGGATATTGCATACCCACCAGGGTAAGCAGGAGTTGCGGGGACCCTCCTCCAGCAAAAATTTAAGAATAATGGTTCAAAATGGCGAGTTTTACGGCTTTCTGGGATGCAAGTAGCCATATCTGTAAAGTACCAATCTCATCCGAATCATATGAGTGGATAAAAAATTAAAAGTTGCTTATTGAGACAGTTAGGCTCATTACTCGGATTCTACGGGAATACCTTAATTCTTTCTACCCGCCAATCGACGCCTTAACTTCCCTTAACTCGATTTCCCTCCACAAGACGAGGCTTTCCGGGTGGCAGTCTCCCCAACTCCTCCTTTCCGACTCCTCCCCCGACTCCCATCCACACCATCAAAGATTCATCCGCATTGCACCTGAGTATTTCTTATCTCCACACTCTCTCTCTACCTCTTCCACTTTTCTCAACCTTTCTCTTGTTTTTCACATTCTCCTAACCCCTTGTTCTAGCGGTGGCTCCCAATGAAAAGTACCCGGCAAATAATGATCTATGATATCCTATGCTATTGAATTTAGCTGTCCAAAATTTTCTGAGGATTACCTGGTTGATAATATTTTTTTTTATCTTTTGGTCTCCATGCCATCCTTGGTTTACATTTTATAATATCTATTTTCAATGTAAAGTAAAGGGATATAAAACCTTGACCCCTTTCCATATAATTCCGTTGGAGCGAAAAGAAAATATGACATTATAAAGGTATAATCCTATTCTGGGATCAATTTAAGAAAAGGACCTTGCTTTTACCAAGGTCATCGACTTCAGAAAGCAAAAGACGTTGTCTTACGTCTGCCAAAATCGGATATAAGTACGTGCATCACGCTAATGCAACGACTATTGAAAAATAAAGGGTTACGATCAATTTTTACTTTTGATATGCAGTTATTACAATAGCAATATCTCGAAAAGTAACTGCTACAAATTCTTTTTGCTTAGTTATTTCTCATCTCTTTTCTTGTATTATTTTATTTTTTTAATGACTGGTAGGCTATTTGGCTGCTGACTTCTGTCAACTTTGTTGAATCTCGTAATAAATAGACTTACATTTTTTAATTTTACACTCCTTTTTTCTAATTAACATACAACAACTTTTCCCCCCTGAAAATGACACATGAGTGCTAACAATCGGTCTGGGTCTATCTAATAAAAAAAGTTTGATAGAATTAACCAAGTTTAAATGCATTAAAATATCTGTTACTGTAACTCTATTGAGTTTTAATTCGTTAAATGCAGGAATGAAATGGGTAACTGATTGGTAATAATTAATTATTTTTACTACCATTAAAATTTGAAAATGTTCTCATAATAGAATTTGCAAAAATACGGCATTTGCTACACTAAAAATATTATTTTGCTTAATGTTTGGTTTAGCTTTTCCATCAAAGATATTAGTTTTTAGCGATCGGTTATCAGTGGGTTTCCTCTATTTTTGCTATTAAGTTGCCTAATTACCATTTTTGCGCCTATGTTGGCTCATTATTTTATATAGCCACCGCCAAAGCTCATCTAATGCAGTTCATGAGGTTTACTTACTTCAGTGCATTATCTATTTCATTTTCCGGTATTATTGTCCATCTTTTTTAAGTATCACTACGGGGAATTTGTTTAAAATAAAAAAATGACAAAAAGTAACCAGAAATAGAAAATTCTTCTTTACATCTCCATTTCAGTCAAAAGAATAAAAAGGGAAAATATAATAAAAAATAATTTTTTCATTTATTGACGCGAATTAACAGCTTGCAATAGGAAAATGACAAAATGTAACCCGAAAGATTAAATTCTTTTAATATACTTCATTTCAGTGATAGAAAAGAGAAATAGAAATCATACTAAAATATATAGAATATATTCCAGTTATTCACGCTAATTATTTGCTTAAAAAAGAAAATAATAAATTCAAACTTTATACTTCACGGCCCCTTATTATATATATATATATATATATATATATTTTTTTTTTATATCACGAGACGTGGGTCAAATGTAAATATTATTTATTTTTTCAAACTTTGCCCACGTTTCGGACATTATATTTGTCCATCCTCAGGGCTATAAAAATGATAATGTATGATACAAAATTAGTTAAATACAGGCAATTTTACAGTTGTTATACATTAAAATTTAATTTTTAATGTAATTATAATTAAAATTTAATTTTTAATGTATAACAACTGTAAAATTGCCTGTATTTAACTAATTTTGTATCATACATTATCATTTTTATAGCCCTGAGGATGGACAAATATAATGTCCGAAACGTAGGCAAAGTTTGAAAAAATAAATAATATTTACATTTGACCCATATCTTGTGATATAAATATATATATATATATATATATATATATATATATATATATATATATATATAAATGGGAAATGATTCTAAAAATTCAATTTCTCTTTTCTTGACGAGGGTTAAACGCTTAAAATAGGAAATTAACAAAATGTAAAACGAAAGAGAAAATTCTTATTTTTACTTCATATCTGGAATGATAAGGTAATATAGGAAATAAATAAACAAAATTCAATTTTTCTTTTATCGAAAATTAATTGCTTTAAACAGTAAAAAAAGAAAATGTAAAAATAATGCTCTAACTCTTATTATGACCTCCATTTTAGTGCAAACAAAAAATGGGAAATGATTCTAAAAATTTTAATATTTCTTTTGTTGACGAGGGGTAAACGCTTAGAATAGGAAATTGACAAAATGTAATAAGAAAGAAAAAATTCTTATTTACACTACATATCAGGAATTATAAGGTAATATAGGAAATGATAATACAAAATTCAATTTTTCCTTAATCGAGAATTAATTGTTTTAAACAGTAAACTAAGAAAATCTAACAAGAATGCTCAAATTCTTAATATAACCTCCATTTTAGTGCAAACAAAAAACGGGAAATGATACAAATTAACTTTATTCTTTTATTTACGAGAATTAATAAATTACAATGTGAAAATGACAAAAAGTAACACAAAGTTAAACTTCTTAATAAAAACCTCATTTTACGTATAAAAAACAAATAAGAGAATTAACATAATTAAGTAGCATTTTCTGTTCAAAGACGAACATTATTAACCTAAAATAGGAAAATGGCCAAATGTAATTCGAAAGCAAAAATTAATATTTTTACATCCAATTTTGGGCAAAGAAACAAAAGTGGAAATCATACTAAAATTGAATATTCCCTCTAACATCGCAAATTAATATATATCCGAAACACATATCAAAATAACATTTTTATTTGTTTCATCTTGCGTTGTAAAATCCATTTTTATAAAAAGGATTTTCATATGCAAATCACATTTTTAATTTTTTAATTCTGCTAGTGTAATCAAGTTTAAAACAAGGATTAACAAATTCAGATTTGTAATTTATTTTACTCTGCGTAGTGAAATCGCGTTCATAACTAGGATTTTCATATCAAAATTCCATTTTTAATATTTTCTCTATGCGTAACGATACCGCGTCTATGACAAGGATTTTATATCGAAATAAAATTTTTAACTTTTTCACTCTGCGTTGTGAATTCGTGATGATAGCAAAGATTTTCTTTTCCAAATCACACTTTTCATTTTTTCACTCTGATTAGTGAAATCGCGTTTATGACAAGGATTTTCATATCCAAATTTCATTCATAATAAATTGACTCTGCGTAAAAAATCGCGTTTATAAGAGGGTTTTCCATATCCAAAACTCATTTTTAATTTTTTCACTCTGCGTAGTGAAATCGCATTTATAACAATGATTTCATTTCCAAAATAACATTTTAAAATTTTTCACTCTGCATAGTGAAATCGCACTTATAAAAGGATTTTCATATCTTTATCTCATTTTTAATTTTTTCACTCAGCATATAAAAATTGCGATTATAAAAAAGATTTTAATATCCAAATCACATTTTTAGTTTTTTCTTTCTTCCCTGTAAAATCACATTTATAACAAAGATTTTCATATCCAAATCACATTTGTAATTTTTTTTCTCTGGATAGTGTAATCGCGTTTATAAATAGGATTTTCATATCGAAATGCACATTTTAATTTTTCTATCTGCTCAGTGAAATCGCAGTTATAACAAGGTATTTCATATCAAAATCATATTTCTAACTTTTTATTCTGCGCAGTGAAATCGCGTCTATAACAAGGATTTTCATTTCAAATCACATTATTTAATTTATTAAGCTGAATAGTGAAATAGCGTTTATAACAAGAACTTTCATATCCAAAAAACATTTTTAATGTTTTCACTCTGCATATAAAAATCGCGTTTATAACAAGGATTTTCATATCCAAATCACTTTCGTAATATTCTCTGCGTAGTGTAATCGCGTTTATAAGTAGGATTTTCATATCCAAATCGCATTTTTAAATTTTTCTATCTGCTTAGTGAAATCGCAGTTATAACAAGGATTTTCATATACAAATCATATTTTTAATTTTTAACTCTGCGAAGTGAAATTGCTTCTATAACAAGGATTTTCATTTCAAATCACATTTTAATTTAGTCACTCTAATTAATGAAATCGCGTTTATAACGAGGATTTTCATATCCAATAATCATATTCAATTTTTTCACTCTCCGTAGTTAATTCGCATTTAAAACTAGGATTTTCATATCCAAATCACATTTTTAATTTTTTTTAACACTGCATAGTAAAATCGCGTTTATAACAATGATTTTCATATCCAAATCTCATTTTCAATTTTTTCACTCTGCGTAGTTAGTTCGTGTTTATAAACAGGAATTTCATACCCAAACCACATTTTTAACTTTTTTAAGTTGAGACGTGAAATCGCTTTCAAAACAAGGATTTTATTTCCAAATCCCATTATTTATTTTTTCACTAAGCATAGTAAAATTGCGTTTATAACAAGGATATGCATATCAAATTGCGTTTGTAATTTTTTTACTTTGCCTATTGAAATCAAGTTTATGACAAGGTTTAATATTTCCAAATCACATTTGTAAATTCTGGTATCTGCGGAGTGAAATCTCGGTTAGAAAAAGGATTTTCATATCTAAAAGTAATTTTAATTTCTTCACTCTACGTGGTGATATTGCGTTAATAACTAGGATTTTCATAACCATATCACATTTCTAATTTTTTTACTCTGCCTAGTGAAATCGCTTTTGTAGCAAGGAAATGTATTTACAAATCACTTTTCTAATTTATTCACTTGGAATAGTCAATTCAAGTTTATAACAAGGATCTTCACATTCAAATAACATTTTAAATTTTTTCATACTGCGTAGTAAAACGCGTTTATAACAAGGATTTTCATATCTTAATCTCATATTTAATTTTCACACTCAGCGTATTAAAATTGCGTTTAGAAATAGGATTTTCATATCCAAATCGTATTTTTAATAATTTACTCCGCATAGTGAAATCGCGTCTATAACAAGGATTTTAATTTCAAATTACATGTTCAATTTATTCACTCTGAATAGTGGTTTCGCGTTATAACAAAGATTTTTTTAACCAAAAAACTTTTTCAATTATTTCACTCTGCCTACTTAGTTCGCGTTTAAAACAAGGTTTTTCATATCCAAATCACATTTTTAATTTTTTCAAAATAAGACGTGAAATCGATTTTATAAAAAGGGTTTTCATTTCCAAAACAGGTTTTTAATTTTTTCACTGTACATGGTAAAATCACGTTTATAACAAAGATTTTCATATCCAAATCATTATTTCAAAATTTTCACTTTGCGTAGTGATATCACGTTCATAAAAAGGATATTCATATCCAAATTATATTAGTAATTGTTTTAAATCTGCCTAGTTAAATTGCGTTTATAAAAAGGAATTTCATTTCCAAATCACATTTTTAAATTTTTGTATCTACGGATGGAAATCGCGGTTAGAAAAAGGATTTTCCTATCAAAATCACATTTTTAATTTTTTTAATCTGCGTAGTGAAACGCGTTTATAAAAGGGATTTTCATAACCAAAATACATTTGTAATTTTTCTACGCTGCCTAGTGAAATCGCTTTTGTAACAAGGAAATTCATTGACATATCACTTTTCTGAATTATTCACTCTGAATAGCGAAATCGCGTTTTAACAAGTATTTTCATATCCGAAAGACATTTTTAATTTTTCCACTCTACGGAGAGATATCACGTTTAAAACAAGGATTTTCATATCCAAATCACATTCGTAATATTTTTTCTCTGCGTAGTGTAATCGCGTTTATAAATAGAATTTTCATATCCAAATCGCATTTTTAAATTTTTCTATCTGCTTAGTGAAATCGCAGTTATAACAAGGATTTTCATATCCAAATCATATTTTTTATTTTTAACTCTGAGAAGTGAAATTGCGTCTATAACAAGGATTTTAATTTCAAATCACATTTAAATTTAGTCACTCTGATTAATGAAATCGCGTTTATAACGAGGATTTTCATATCCAAAAATCATTTTCAATTTTTTACTCTCCGTAATTAGTTCGCGTTTATAACAAGGAATTTCATATCCAAATAACATTTTAAAATTTTTCACCCTGCATTGTGAAATCGCAAATAAAACAAAGATTTTTCTATCCAAATCAATATTTTAATTTTTCACTCTAAGTAGTGATATCACGTTTATAACAAGGATTTTTAGCCAAATCACATTTGTAATTTATTTACACTGCCTAAAGAAATAACTTTTGTAACAAGGAAATTCAATTACAAATCTCTTTTCTTATTTATTCACTCTGAATAGTGAAATCACGTTTATAACAAGTATTTTCATTATCAAATCACATTTTAAAATTTTTCACTCTGCCTAGTGAAATCGCACTTATAAACGGATTTTCATATCTGTATCTCATTTTTAATTTTTGCACTCAGATCACTGATTCAAAACACATTCGAAATTTGTTTTCTCTACGTAGTATAATCGCGTTTATGAATAGGATTTTCATATCCAAATCCAATTTTTTATTTTTAACTCCGCGTAGTGAAATTGAGTCAATAACAAGGATTTTCTTTTCAAATCACATTTAAATTTATTCAGTATGATTAGTGAAATCCCGTGTAAAACAAGGATTTTCATTTCGATATTAATTTATTAATTTTTTAACTCTGCATAGTACCATCGCGTTTATAACAAGGATTTTCATATCCAAATCACATTTCTAATTTTTTCAATCTAAGTAGTGAATTCGAATTTATAACAAGAATTTTCATTTCCAAATCTCATTTTTAAATTGTTCACTCTGCATTGTGAAATCGCACTTATAAACGGAGTTTCATATCTGTATCTCATTTTTAATTTTTACACTCAGATCACTGATTCAAAACGCATTCGAAATTTGTTTTCTCTACGTAGTATAATCGCGTTTATGAATAGGATTTTCATATCCAAATCCAATTTTTTATTTTTAACTCCGCGTAGTGAAATTGAGTCAATAACAAGGATTTTCTTTTCAAATCACATTTAAATTTATTCAGTATGATTAGTGAAATCCCGTGTAAAACAAGGATTTTCATTTCGATATTAATTTATTAATTTTTTAACTCTGCATAGTACCATCGCGTTTATAACAAGGATTTTCATATCCAAATCTCATGTTCAATTTTTTCACTCTGCGTAGTGAAATCGCAATTAAAACAAAGATTTTCGTATCCAGTTCACTTTTTTATTTTTTTCCATCTTAGTAGTGAAATTGCCTTTAAAACAAGGATTTTCATTTCAAAATTACATTTTAATTCTTCTCCCTGCGTAGTGAAATCGTTTATAAAAAATAGGGATTTCAATATCTAAATCTAAGTCATAATGTTTTCACTCTGCGTAGGGAATTCGCATATATAAAAAGGATTTTCATATCCATAACACAATATTAATTTTTTCACTCTGCGTAGTGAAATCACGTCCATAGCTAGAATTTTCTTATCCAAATAACATATTAATTTTTTTCACTCTGCGTAGTAAAATTGCGTTTATAATAATGATTTTGATTATCACTACTATAATTTAATCTAAATATATTACATATTATCTAAATATATTACTACACTAATCACTACTATAAGGATTTTCATAACCAAATCAAATTTGTAATTATTTTACTCTGCCTAGTGATATCACATATCTAATTTTTTCACTCTGAATAGTGAAATCACGTTTATAACAAGGATTATCATAACCAAATCACAATTTTAATTTTTTTACTCTGCAAAGTGTAATTTTTTCAAATTTATTCACTGTGATTAGTGAAATCTCCTTTATAACAAGGATTTTCATTTCCAAACCACATTTTTAAAGTTTTCACTCTGCATATATAAATTGCACCTCTAATAAGGATTTTCATGTATAAATGTCGTTTTCAATTTTTTCACTCAGCATATTAAAATTGCGATTATAAAACAGATCTTAATATCCAAATCAATTTTTTTTCACTCTTTTTGTAAAATCACATTAATAACAAGGATTTTCATATTCAAGTCACATTTGTAATTTTTTCTCTGCGTAGTGTTATCGCGTTTATAAATAGGATATTCATATCCAAATTGCAGTTAAAAATTTTTCTATCTGCTTAGTGAAATCGCACTTATAACAAGGATTTTCATATTCAAAACATATTTAAAATTTTTATCTCTGCGTAGAGAAATCGCGATTATAACAAGGATATATATATTATTTATTATATATATCCTTGATTTTCATATCCATATCACAAATTAATTTTTTCCCTCTGCACTTTCTGTATTCACTTTTTTAACAAGGATTTTCGTATATTAATAATATTTTTATTTGTTTCATAGTGCGTAGTGAAATTCGTTTATAACAAGGATTTTCATATGCAAATCATTATTTAATATTTTAAGTCTGCGTAGAGTAATCAAGTTTTTAACAAGGATTTTTCGTGTCAATTTCTATTTTTTATTATGTCTTTCAGCGTAGCGAAATCGTTTTAATAACAAGGATTTCCTTTTCGAAATAATACTTTTGATTTTTTCACTCTTCATAGTGAATTCGCAAAACAACAACATTTTTATATCCAAATCAGAATTTTTATTTTTTCACTCTGCATTGTGAAATAGCTTTTATAACAAGGATTATCAAACCCAAATCCCTTTTTTTTTTAATTTTTTCACTCTGGGTTGTGAATTCGCGTTTATAACAAGGATTTTCATTACCTAACAATATTTATAATTTCCATTCTCTGCGCTGGTAAATCGAGTTTATACCAAAGATATTTATATCACAATAACAATATTAATTCATTTCACTCTTCGAATTGAAATCGCGTTTATAAATAGGAATTTCACATCCAAATCACATTTTAAATTTTAGTGTCTGCGAAGTGAAACGCGTTTATAATATGGATTTATACATCCAAATGACATATTCAATTTTTTCACTCTGCGTAGTCTTATCGCGAATTTTACAAGGTTTTTCATTCCTAAAAAGCATTTTTAAATTTAAAATTTACTCTGCGTAGTAAAATCGGTTATAAAAATAAGATTACTATATCGAAATCACATTCTTATAAAATGTTTTCACTCTGCGTAATAAAATCACATTTTCATATCGAAAACAAATTTTTAATTGTTTCACTATACGTACTGATATCACGATTATGACAAAGATTTTCATGTTTGAATCATATTTTCAAATTTTTCACACACCGTATTACAATTGCGTTCATTACAAGGACTTTCATTTCCAAATGAAATTTAACCTTATTCATTTTGAACAGTAAAATCGCATTTTAAAAAAAGATTTTTCTAATCCAAATCATATTTTTGAATTTATTACTCTGCGTAGAAGAATCGCGTTTACAACAAGGATTATTATTTCCGCATCACATTTTCAAATTTTTCATTCTGCGTAATGATTTAGGGTTTAAAACATGGATTACCATATGCAAATCACATATTTCAATTTTTTATCTACGTAGTGAATTCGCTTTTATTTCAAGGATTTTCATATACAAATCACATTTTTAATTTTTTCATACTGCGAGGTCAAAAGCGTTTATAACAAGGATTTCTACATCCAGAACACATTTTTAATTTTTTCACTGCACGTAGTATTATCGCAATTATTACAAGGTTTTTCATTTCAAAATAACATTTTTAATTTTTTCACTCTGCGCAGTGAAATTGCGTTTATAATACTTATTTTGATTTCAATATCTCATTTTTTAATATTCTCTCTTCGTATTAAAATAACATTTTCATATCCAAAAAACATTTTTTATTGTTTCTCTCTACCAAGTGATATCACTAATATAACAAGGATTTTCATAACCAAATCAAATTTGTTTTTTTTTACTCAGACTAGTGAGAACTGATTTCTAATTTATCAACTCTTAATAGTGAAATTGCGTTTATAACAAGGATTTTCATTTCAATAACTCATTTTTAATACATTCTTTCTGGGCATTAAAATAACATTTTCATATCCAAAACACATTTTTAATTGATTGATTGATTATTATTATGATGTGATTAATGTGATGATCGTGTTATTATATGTAGGGTATTCATATCCAAATTGCATTTGAAAATTTTTCTATCTGCTTAGGGAAATCGCAGTTATAACAAGGATTTTATATTTCAAATCACATTTTTAATTTATTCACTCTGAATAGTGAAATCGCGTTTATACCAAGGATTTTCATATCCAAAAAACATTTTCAATTTTTTCACTCGGCGTAGTTAGTTGACATTTATGACAAGGATATTCATATCCAAAAACATTTTTATTTGTTAAACTCTGTGTTTTAAAATCGCATTTTTAACATGGGATTTTATTTCCAAATCTCATTTTTATTATATACCCTCTGCGTAAAAAAATCAAATTTTCATATGCAAAACACTTTTTTAATTTTTCCACTCTACGCAGTGATATGACGATTATAAACAGGATTTTCATTTCCTAATCACATCTTTAAATTTTTGTTTATGCGGATTGAAATCGCGGTTAGAAAAAGGATATTCATATCCAAATCACATTTTTTATTTTTTTACTCTGCGTAGTGAAAATTTGTAACAAGGATTTTCATAACCAAAATTCATTTGTAATTTTTCTACGCTGCCTAGTGCAATCGCTTTTGTAACAAGGAAATTCATTGACAAATCACTTTTCTAAATTATTCACTCTGAATACTGAAATCGCAGTTATAACAAGGATATTCATATATAAATCGCATTATTAATTTTTTACTCTGCGTATTGAAATCGCGTCTATAAAACGGACTTTCATTTAAAATCGCATTTTTAATTTATTCACTCTTAATAGGGAATTCATGTTTATAACAAGGATATTCATATCCAAAAATCATTTTCATTTTTTTCACTCTCCGTAGTTAGTTCGCGTTAGTAACAAGGATTTTCATATCCAAATCTCATTTTTAATTTTTCAGTCTAATTGAAGTATTGAAATCGCATTTATAACAAGTATATTCATTTCCAAATCCTATTCTTAAATTTTTCATTCTGCATAGTGAAATCGCACTTATAAATGGATTTTAATTTCTATATCTCATTTTTAATTTTTACACTCAGCGTATTAAAAATACGTATATAAAAAGATTTTGATATCCAAATCAAAATTTTATTTTTCACTCAGCCTAGTAAAATAACATTCATAACGATGTTTTTCATATCCAAAACATATTTGTAATTTTTTTTTCTTGCGTAGTGTAATCGCGTTCATAAACAGGATTTTCGTATCGAAATCTCATTTTTAAATTTTCTATATGCTTAGTGAAATCGCAGTTATAACAAGGATTTTCATAACCAAATCGCATTATTAATTTTTAACTTTTCGTAGTGAAATCGCGTTTATAGAAATGATATTGATTTCAATATCTCATTTTTTAATTATTCAATCTTCGTATTAAAATCACATTTTTACATCCAAAACACATTTTTAATTGTTAAACTCTACGTAATGATAAGACGATTATAACAAGGATTATCCGAACCAAATAACATTTGTAATTCTATTACTCTGCCTACTGAAATCACTTACCTAATTTATTCACTCTTAATACTGAAGTCGCGTTTATCGCAAGGATTTTCAGATCCATATTACGTTTTCAATTTTTTCACTCTGCGTAGTGAAATCGCAATTAAAACAAAGATTTTCCGATCCCTTTCGCTCTCTTATTTTTTTCATTCTTAGTAGTGAAATCGCCTTAAAAAAAAGGAATTTTATTTCATAATAACATTTCAAATTTTTCTCTCTGCGTAGTGAAATCGTTTATAAAAAAAAGGATTTCCATATCCAAATCTGTCTTATTTTTTTCACTCTGCGGAGTGAAGTCACGTCCATAGCTAGGATAATCATATCCAAATAACATTTTTATTTTTTTCACTCTGCGTAGTGAAGTCGCACTTATAACATGGATTTTATTTCCAAATCTCATTTTTATTATATACTTTCAGCGTAAAAAAATCAAATTTTCATATGCAAAACACCTTTTTAATTGTTCATCATTACGTAGTGATATGACGATTTAAACAAGGATTTTCATTTCCTGATCACATTATTCTATTTTTGTATATGCGGAGTGAAATCGCAGTTAGAAAAAGGATTTTCATATCCAAATCACATTTTTAATTTTTTACTCTGCGTAGTGAAATCGCGTTTATATAAATGATATTGTTTCAATATCTCATTTTTTAAATATTTACTCTGCGTAATAAAATCACACTTTCATATCAAAAACACATTTTTAATTGTTTCATTCTACGTAGTGATATGACGATTAAAACAAGGATTTTCATAACCAAATAACATTTGTAATTCTATTACTCTGCCTACTGAAATCACTTACCTAATTTATTCCCTCTGAATACTGAAATCGCGTTTATTACAAGAATTTTCAGATCCAAATCACATTTATAATTTTTTCATACTGCGAGGTGAAACGCGTTTATAACAGTGATTTATACATCCAAATCAAATTTTTAATTTTCTCACTCACCGTTGTATTATTGTGAATATCACACGGTTTTACATTTCATAAAATTATTTTTAACATTTTCACTATGCGTAGGGAATTCGCATACATAGAAAGGCTTTCATATCCATATCACAATATTAATTATTTCACCCTGCGTAGTGAAATCACGACCGTAGCTAGGATTTTTTTATCCAAATAACATTTTTATTCTTTTCACTCAGCGTAGTGAAATCGCATTTATAACATGGGATTTTATTTCCAAATCTCATTTTTATTATATACTTTCAGCGTAAAAAAATCAAATTTCATATGCAAAACACTTTTTTAACTGTTCAACTGTACGAGTGATATGACGATTTAAACAAGGATTTTCATTTCCTAATCACATTTTTAAATTTTTGTACACGCGGAGTGAAATCGCGGTTATGAAAAGGATTTTCATATGCAAATCACATTTTTAATTTTTTTACTTTGCGTAGTGAAAATTTGTAACAAGGATTTTCATATCCAATAAACATTTGTAATTTTTCTACGCTGCCTAGTTAAATGGCTTCAGTAACAAGGAAATTCATTGAAAAATCACTTTTCTAAATTATTCACTCTGAATATAGAAATCGCATTTGTAACAAGAATTTTCATAACCAAATCGCATTATTAATTTTTTACTCTGCGTATTGAAACCGCGTCTATAACACGGGATTTCATTTAAAATCACATTTTTAATTTATTCACTCTAAATAGTGAAATCACGTTTATAACAAGGATATTCATATCCAATAATCATTTTCATTTTTTTCACTCTCCGTAGTTATTTCGCGCGTGTAAGAAGGATTTTCATATCCAAATCTCATTTTTAATTTATTCATTCTATTGTGAAATCGTACTTATAAAGGTTATTCATATCTATATCTCATTTTTAATTTTTACACTCAATGTAATAAAAATACGTTAATGAAAAAGATTTTTGCATGCAAATCAAAGTTTTAATTTTTTCACTCAGCCTTGTAAAATCATATGCATAACAAGGATTTTCATCCCCAAATCACATTTGTAATTTTTTTCCTTGCGTAGTATAATCGCGTTCATAAATAGGATTTTCATATCCAAATCGCATTTTTAAATTTTCTATATGCTTAGTGAAATCGCAGTTATAACAAGGATTTTCATATCCAAATCGCTTTTTTAATTTTTTACTCTGCGTTGCGAAATCGCGTTTATGTAAATGATGTTGATTTCAATATGTCATTTATAAATATTCTCTCTGCGTTATAAAATAACATTTTCATATCCAAAACTCATTTTTAATTGTTTCACTCTACGTAGTGATATCACGATTATAACAAGGATTTTTATAACCAAATAACATTTGTAATTCTTTTACTCTGCCTACTGAAATCACTTACCTAATTTATTCATTCCTAATATTGAAATCGCGTTTATTACAAGGATTTTCAGATCCAAATCACATTTTTAACTTTTTCATACTGTGATGTGAAACGCCTTTATAACAGTGATTCATACATCCAAATCTCATTTTCAATTTTCTCATTCTGCGTAGTAATATCGTTAATATTACAAGGTAATATTAACGATATTACTACGCAGATTAACGATATTACTACAAATTCCAGAATAATTGAAAGTGAAATCACGACCGTAGATAGGATTTTCTTATCGAAATAACATTTTTATTCTCTTTACTCTGCGTAGTGAAATAACATTTATAACATGAGATTTTATTTCCAAATCTCATTTTTATTATATGCTCTCTGCGTAAAAAAATCAAATTTTCATAAACAAAACACTTTTTTTAATTTTCCTCTCTTCTTAGTGATATGACGATTATAACAAGGATTTTCATTTCCTAATCACATTTTTAAATTTTTGTACATGCGGAGTGAAATCGCGGTTAGATAAAGGATTTTCATATGCAAATCACATTTTTAATTTTTTTACTTTGCGTTGTGCAAATTTGTAACAAGGATTTTCATAAATAATATACATTTGTAATTTTTCGACGCAGTCTAGTAAAATCGCTTTAGTAACAAGGAAATTCATTGAAAAATCACTTTTCTAAATTATTCACTCTGAATACAGGAATCGCAGTTGTAACAAGAATTTTCATAACCAAATCGCATTATTAATTTTTTTTTTAATTAACAAATATTTTTTCTAGATTACTCACTCTGAATACAGGAATCGCAGTTATAACAAGGATTTTCATATCCAAATCGCATTATTAATTTTTTACTCTTCGTATTGAAACCGCGTCTATAACACGGAATTTCATTTAAAATCACATTTTAAATTTATTCACTCTAAATAGTGAAATCGCGTTTCTAACAAGGATATTCATATCCAATAATCATTTTCAATTTTTTCACTCTTTTTCCCTTTTTTTATTTTTTACTCCTCGTTGTGAAATCGCGTTTATATAAATGATGTTGATTTCAATATCTCATTTTTAAATATTCACTCTGCGTTATAAAATCACATTTTCATATCCAAAACACATTTTTAATTGTTTTACTCTACGTAGTGATATCACGATTATAACAAGGATTTTTATAACCGAATAACATTTGTAATTCTTTTACTCTGCCTACTGAAATCACTTACCTAATTTATTCATTCTGAATATTGAATTCGCGTTTATTACAAGGTTTTTTCAGATCCAAATCACATTTTCAATTTTTTCATACTGCGAGAAGAACCGCGTTTATAACAGTGATTTATTCATCCAAATCTCATTTTCAATTTTCTCACTCCGCGTAGAAATATCTCAAATATTACAAGGTTTTTCATTCAAGAGTAACATTTTTAATATTTTCACTCTGCTAGGGAATTCGCGTACAAAAAAAGGATTTTCATATACATATCACAATATTAATTTTTTCACTCCTCGTAGTGTTATCACTTTTTAACAGTGATGTTCATATCTAAATAATACTTTATTTTTTTCACTGTGCGTAGTTAAATTCGTTTATAACAAAGATTTTCATTTAAAATCACATTTTAATTTAGTCACTCTGATTAGTGAAATCGCGTTTATAACAAAGATTTTCATATCCAAATCATTATTTCAATTTTTTCACCTTGCGTAGTGATATCACGTACATAGCAAGTATATTCATATCCAAATTACATTTGTAATTTTTTTACTCTGCCCAAAGAAATCACTTTTGTAACAAATAAATCCATTTACAAATCTCTCTTCTAATTTATTCACTCTGAATAGTGAAATCGCGTTTATAACAAGTATTTTCTTTACCAAATTACATTTTACAATTTATCACTCTGCATAGTGAAATCACACTTATAAAAGGATTTTTATTTTTTTCCATCTAAGTAGTGTAATCGCATTTATAATAAGTATTTTAATTATCAAATCACTTTTTTAAATTTTTCACTCTGCGTAATGATTTAGGGTTTAAAACATGGATTTCCATATGCAAATCACATATTTCAATTTTTTATCTACGTTGTGAATTCGCTTTTATTTCAAGGATTTACATATCCAAATCACATTTTTAATTTTTTCATACTGCGAGGTCAAAAGCGTTTATAAAAAGGATTTATAAATCCAGATCACATTTTTAATTTTTTCACTGCACGTAGTATTATCGCGAATATTGCAAGGTTTTTCATTTCAAAATAACATTTTTAATTTTTCACTCTGCGTTGTGAAATAGCGTTTAAAACAATTATTTTGATTTCAATATCTCATTTTTAATATACTCTATCTGCTTATTAAAACAACATTTTCATATCCAAAAAACATTTTTTATTGTTTCATTCTACCAAGTGATATCACTAATATAACAAGGATTTTCATTACCAAATCAAATTTGTAATTTTTTTAATCTGACCAGTGAAAACTAATTTCTAATTTTTTCACTCTGAATAGTGAAATCGCGTTTATAACAAGGATTTTGATTTCAATATCTCATTTTTAATATGTACTCTCTGCGCATTAAAATAACATTTTCATATCCAAAACACATTTTTAATTGTTTTACTATACGTAGTGATATTACTATTATAAAAAAGATTTTCATGACCAAATCTTATTAGTGATTTTTTACTCTGCCTAGTTAAATATATTTCTAATTTATTCACTGTAATTAGTGATATCATTTTATAACAATGTTTTTAATTTCCAAATCACATTTTTTAATTTTCACTCTGCATAGTGAAATCGCACTTCTAACAAGGATTTCCATATCAAAATGTCATATTTAATTTTTACACTCATCGTATTAAAATTGCGTTTATAAAATAGATTATTATTATCAACTCAAATTTTTAATTTTTTCACTCTTCCTTGTAAAATCACATTTTAGAACAAGGATTTTCATATCCAAGTCACCTTGGTAATTTTTTTTTCTCTGCGTAGTCTTATCGCGTTTATAAATAGGATATTCAAACCAAAATTGCATTTATAATATTTTCTATCTGCTTAGTGAAATCGTGTTTATAACAAGGTTATTCATATCCATAAAACATTTATCAATTTCTTCACTCAGCGTAATTGGTTGGCGTTTATAACAAGGATTATCATATCCTTAGAAATAATTTTTATTTTTTTCACTCTGCATATTAAAATCGCGTTTATAAAGCAGATCTTAATATCCAAATCAAATTTTTAATTTTTCACTCTTCCTTGTAAAATAACATATATAACAAGGATATTCATATTCAAGTCACATTTGTAATTTTTTTCTCTGCGTAGTGTTATCGCGTTTAAAAATAGGGTGTTCATATCCAAATTCCATTTAAAAATTTTTCTATCCGCTTAGTGAAATCGCAGTTATAACAAGGATTTTCATTTAAAATCACATTTTTAATTTATTCTCTCTGAATAGTGAAATCGCGTTTATACCAAGGATATTCATATCCATAAATCATTTTCAAAATTTTTCACTCTCCGTAGCTATTTCGCGTTTGTAACAAGGATTTTTATATCCAAATTTCATTTTTAATTTTCTCAGTCTAAGTAGTTAAATCGCATTTAAAACAAGTATTTTCATTTCCAAATCACAGTTTTAAATTTTTCACTCTGCTTAGTGAAATCATGTTTATATAAATGATATTGATTTCAATATCTAATTTTTTAAATATTCACTCTGTGTAATAAAATCACATTTTATATCCAAAAAAACATTTTCAATTGTTTCACTCTACGTAGTGATATCACGATTAAAAAAGGATTTTCATAACCAAATAACATTTGTAATTCTTTAACTCTGCCTACTGAAATCTCTTACCTAATTTATTCACTCTCAACACTGAAATCGAGTTTATTATATTTTATGCGACGTGAAACGCGTTTATAACAGTGATTTATGCATCCAAATCACATTTTTAATTTTCACACACCGCGTAGTATTATCGCGAATATTACAAGGTTTTTCATTTCAAAGTAACCTTTTTAATTTTTTCACCATGCGTAGGGAATTCGCGTACTTAAAAAAGATTTGCATATCCATACCACAATATTAATTTTTGCACCCTGCGTAATGTTATCACTTTTTTATCAATGATTTTGATATCCAAATCTAATTTTTAATTTTTTCAGTCTGCATAGTGAAATCGCACTTGTAAAGGGATTTTCATATATATATATATATATATCATTTTTAGTTTTTACACTCAGCGTATTAAAATTACGTTTATAAAAAGGATTTTAATATCCAAATCAAAATTTTAATTTTTTCACTCAGCCTTGTAAAATCACATGCATAACAAGGTTTTTCATATCCAAATCACATTTGTAATTTTTTTTCCTTGCGTAGTGTAATCACGTTCATAAATAGGATTTTCATATCCAAATCGCATTTTAAAATTTTCTATATGCTTAGTGAAATCGCACTTATAACAAGGATTTTCATATCCAAATCGCATTTTTAATTTTTAACTTTTCGTCGTGAAATCGCGTTTATAGAAATGATATTGATTTCAATATCAAATTTTTCTAATATTCACTCTTCGTAATAAAATCACATTTTTATATCCAAAACACATTTTTTATTGTTTCACTCTACGTAGTGATATCATGATTATAATAAGGATTTTCATAACTAAATAATATTTGTAATTCTTTCACTATGCCTACTGAAATCACTTACCTAATTTATTCATTCTGAATACTGAAATCCTATTTTAACAAGGATTTTAATATCCAAAAGATATGTTTAATTTTTTTACCCCACGGAGAGATATCACGTTTACAACAAGGATTTTCATATCCAAATCACATTCGTAATTTTTTGTCTCTGCGTAGTGTAATCGCGTTTATAAATAGGATTTTCATATCCAAATCGTATTTTTAAATTTTCAATATGCTTAGTGAAATCGCAGTTATAATAAGGATTTTCATATCGAGATCTCATTTTTAATTTATTACTCTGCGTAGTGAAATCGCATCTATAACATGGATTTTAATTTAAAATCACATTTTTAATTTATTCACTCTTAATAGTGAAATCGCGTTTATAACAAAGATATTCATATCCAAAAATCAATTTCAATTTTTTCACTCTCCGTAGTTAGTTCGCGTTTATAAAATCTCATTTTTAATGTTTTCAATCTAAGTAGTGAAATCGCATTTATAACAAGTATATTGATAACCAAATCACATTTTTAATTCACCATGCGTAGGGAATTCGCGTACTTAAAAAAGATTTGCATATCCATACCACAATATTAATTTTTGCACCCTGCGTAATGTTATCACTTTTTTATCAATGATTTTGATATCCAAATCTAATTTTTAATTTTTTCACTCTGCATAGTGAAATCGCACTTATAAAAGGAATTTCATATCTATATCTCAATTTTAATTTTTACACTCATCGCATTAAAATTACGTTTATAAAAAGGATTTTAATATCCAAATCAAATTTCTAATTTTTTCACTCAGCCTTGTAAATTCACATGCATAACAAGGATTTTCATATCTAAATCACATTTGTAATTTTTTTTCCTTGCGTGGTGTAATCGCGTTTATAAATAGGAGTTTCACATCCAAATCGCATTTTTGATTTTGCTATAGGCTTAGTGAAATCGCGTTTATAACAAGGAATTTTATTTCAAATCACATTTTTATTTTATTCACTCTTAATAGTGAAATCGCGTTTACAACAACCATTTTCGTATCCAAAAAAACCTTACCAATTTTTTTACTCTGCGTAGTTGGCGATGCTACATAGATTTTCATATCCAAAAAAAATTTTTATTTGTTTCACTCTGCGTATTAGAATCGCGTTTATAACATTAATTTTTATTTCCAAATCTCATTTTTATTATATTCTCTCTGCGTAATAAAATGAAATTTTCATATGCAAAACAACATTTTAATTGTTCCACTCTGCGTAGTGATATCGCGTTTATAACAAGGATTGAAATTATTCAAATCTCATTTTCAATTTTTTCAGTCTGCGTAGTGAAATCGCACTTATAACAAGGATTTTCATATCTAAATGTCATTTTTAATTTTTACACTCAGCGTATTAAAATATCGTTTTAAAAACAGATTTTAATATCCAAATCACTCTACGTATTAAAATCGTGTTAATAACAAGGATTTTATAATGAAATCACAATTTTCATTTTTTCTATTTAAGAAGTGAAATCGCTTATAAAACAAGGATTTTCATTTCCGAATCACATTATTTATTTTTTCACTCTGCATAGTACTATCGAGTTTATAACAAGGATATTCTTATCCAAATCTCATTTTCAATTTTTTTACTCTGCGTAGTGAGATCGCAATTAAATCAAAGATTTTCCTATCCTTTTCACTTTTTATTTTTTTCATTCTTAGTAGTGAAATCGCCTTCAAAACAAGGATATCCATTTCAAAATAACCTTTTTAATTTTTCTCTCTGAGTAGTGAAATCGTTTATAAAAAAAGGATTACTATATCCAAATCATATTCTTAATTTTTTTCACTCTTCGTAGTGAAATCGCGTCCATAAAAAGGATATTTGTTTTAAAATCTATTACGTACTGATATCACGATTATGATAAGGATTTTCATGTCCGAATCATTTTTTCAAATTTTTCACACAGCGTATTACAATCGCGTTCATTACAAGGACTTTCATTTCCATATGAAGTTGTATCTTATTCATGTTGAAAAGTAAAATTGCATTTTAAAACAAGATTTTTCTAATCCAAATCATATTTTTGAATTTTTTACTCTGCGTAGAAAAGTCGCGTTTATAACAAGGATTATTATTTCCGCATCACATATTCAATTTTTTCATTCTGCGTAATGATTTAGGGTTTAAAACATGGATTTCCATATGCAAATCACATATTATAATTTTTTTATCTACGCAGTGAATTCGCTTTTATTTTAAGGATTTTCATATCCTCATCACATTTTTAAGTTTTTCATACTGCGAGGTGAATAGCGTTTAAACAGGGATTTATACATACAGATCACATTTTTAATGTTTTCACTGCACGCAGTATTATCGCGAATATTACAAAGTTTTTCATTCCAAAATAACATTTTAAATTATTTCTCTCTGCGTTGTTTAATCGTTTAAAAAACTGAAGGATTTCCATATCCAAATCACATTCTTAATATTTTTACTCTGTGTAGTGAACTCACTTCCATAGCTACGATTTTCTTATCCAAATAACATTTTTATTTGTTTCACTCTGCGTAGTGAAATAGCGTTTAAAACAATGATTTTGATTTTAATATCCAATTTTTTATATATTCTCTCAATCATTATATTAAAATAACATTTTCATATCCAAAACACATTTTTAATTGTTTCGCTCTACGTAGTGATATCACTATTATAACAAGGATTTTCATAACCAAATCACATTTGTTATTTTTTTGCTCTGCCTAGTGAAATACATTTTTAATTTATTCACTGTGATTAGTGAAATCTTATTTATTAATCGGATTTTCATTTCCAAATCATATTTTTAAATTTTCACTCTGCATAGTGAAATCGCACTTCTAACAAGGATTTTTAAATCTTAATGTAATTTTTAATTTTTACACTCTGGGTATTAAAATGGCGTTTATAAGACAGATTCTAATATCCATATCAAATTTTTAATTTTTTGTCTCTTCCTTGTAAAATCACATTTATAACAAGGATTTTCATTACCAAGTCACATTTGTAATTTATTTTCTCTGCGTATTGATATCGCGTTTATAAATAGGATATTCATATCCAAATTTGCATTTAAAATTTTTTCTATCTGCTTTGTAAAATCGCAGTTATTACAAGGATTTTCATATTCAAAACACATTTTTAATTTTTTACTCAGCTTAGCCAAATCGCGTCTATAACAAGGATTTTCATTTCAAGTCGTATTTTTAATTTTTTCACTCTGAATAGTGAAATCGCGTTTATAACAAGGATATTCATATCCAAGAAACATTTTTATTTGTTTCACTCTGCATATTAAAATTTCGTTTATAACATGGATTTTTATTTCCAAATCTCATTTTTATTATATTCTCTCTTCGTAAAAAAATCTAATTTTCATATGCAAAACTCTATTTTATTTGTTCCACTCTACGTAGTGATATGACGACTATAACAAGGATTTTCAATCCCAAATCACATTTGTAATTTTTTTACTCTGCCCAGTGAAATCACTTTTCTAATTTATTTACTGTGAATAGTGAAATCGCATTTATAACATGGACATATAATTTTCAAATCACATTTTTAAATTTTTCACTCTGCATAGTGAAATCGCGGTTATAACAAAAGTTTTCAGATCCAAATCACATTTTTAATTTTTTTAATCAACGTAGCATTATCTTGAATATCACAAGGCTATTCATTTCCAAATCACATTTTTTAAATTTTCACTCTGCATAGTGAAACGCGTTTATAACAAGGATTTATACATCCAAATGACATATTTAATTTTTTCACCCTGCGTAGTCTTATTGCGAATATTACAAGGTTTTTCATTTCAAAATACCATTTTTTAATTTTTCACTCTGCGTAGTGAAATCGTTTACGTAAAAAGAATTACCATAATCAAATCACATTCTTAATTCTTTCATTCTTCGTAGTGAAATCGCGTCCATAACAAGGATATTCGTTTCAAAATCTCATTTTTAATATATTCTCTCTGCGTAATAAAATCACATATTCATATCCAAAACACATTCTTAATTGTTTCACTCTACGTGCTAATATCACGATTATAACAAGGATTTTCATTTCCAAATCACATTTTCAAATTTTTTTCACACAGCGCAGTACAATCGTGTTCATTACAAGGACATTTCGAAATGGAATGAATTTCGATGGAATTATTATATCCAAATTGCATTATTTATTATTTCACTCTGCGTAGTGAAATCGCGTTTATAACAAGGATTCTTATGCGCAAGTCACATTCAAATTTGTCTCACTCTGCGCAGTGAAATGTCGTTTATTACAAGTAGTGTCATTTCCAAATAACATTTTTAATTTTTTCACTCTGCGTAGGAAAATCGCGTATATAAAAAGGATTATCATATCCATATCCCATTTTTAATTTTTTCACTATGCGTAATGTATTTACTTTTTTAATACGGTTTTTATATCCAAATAGTATTTTTATTCTTTTCAAACTGCGCAGTGACATTCGTTTATAACAAGGGTTTTCATATGCAAATCATATTTAAAGTTTTTAACTCTACGTAGTGTAAGCAAGTTTTTAACAAGTATTTTATTTCTAATTCAATTTTTAATTTTTTCTCACTGCTGCGTAGCGAAATAGTATTAACAACAAAAATTTCCTCTTCCAAATCACACCTTACATTTTTTCTCTCTGCATAGTGAAATCGCTTTTATAACAAGGATTCTCTTACCTAAATCCCATTTTTAATTTTTTCACTCTGCGTAGTGAATTCGCGTTTAAAAAAACAAGGATTTCCATATCCAAATTACATTTTTAATTTTTTCATACCTTTTAGTGATAACTATTTATAATAAGGATTTATATATCCAAACCACATTTTTAATTTTTTCCCTCCGCGTAGTATTATCGAGATATTACAAGGTCTTACATTTTCAGATAACATTTTTAATATTTTTACTCTGCGTAGTGAAATCGTTTTTATAAAAACAGTTTTCATATCTAAATAACAATTTTATTTGTTTCATTCTGCGTAGTGAAATCGTGTGTATAACAAGGATTTTCATATCCAATCACATTATAAATTTTTTCACCCTGCGTAGTGAAATCGCTTATGTAACTAGGATTTTTATTTCCAAATCACATTTTTTAATTTTTCACTCTGTGTAGTTTAATTCATTTTATAACAAGAATTTTCATTTCCTAATAACAATTTCAATTTTTTCACTCTGAGAAGTGAAATCGCTTATATAACTACGATTTTCATATCCAAATCACACTCTTTATTTTTTCACTCTGCGTAGAGAAATCGCATTTATAACAAGGATTTTCATATGAAAATCTCATTTTTATATTTTTCACTCTGCAAAGTAAAATCGAGTTTATAACAAAGATTTTCAGATCCAATTCACATTATTGTTTTTTTTACTCTGCGAAGTAAAATCACGTTTATATCAACGATTTTCATTTCCAAATATTTTTATATTCGTTTCACTCTGCGTAGTGTAAACGCGTTAAAAAAAATATTTTTATTTCCAAATAATATTTTTAATTTATATTTTCTGCGAATTGATATCAGGTTTGAAACAAGGATTTTCAAATCCAAATAACTTTTTTATTTTGTTTCACGCTGCCTAGTGAAAGGAGTTTTGTACTCAAATCACATTCTTCGTTAAAACTTTCGCGGGTGCTTTCATTTAAAAGGAAATCGTGTTTATAACAAAAATTTCTTTTTCCAAATCACACTTATGATTTTTTCACTCTGCATAGTGAAATCGCATTTATAACAAGGATTTTCATTCCCAAATCCCATTTTTAATTTTTTCACTCTGCGTAGTGAATTCGCGTTTATAAAAAAGATTTTCATATCCAAATCACATTTTTAATTTTTTCAATCTGCGTAGTAAATTCGCGTTTAAAATAAGGATTTTTATTTCCGCATCATAGTTTTAAATTTTTTCACTGTGTAGCGAAATCGCGTTTATTACAAACTTTTCATTTCCAAATAACATTTGTATATTTTTTGCTGTGCATTGTGAAATCTTGTTAATAACAAGGATTTTAATAATCAAATCAAATAGTTAATGTTTTCCTACTTTTTAGTGAAATTGGGCTTTAAAAAAGGATTTACATATTCAAATCTCATTTTTAATAATGTCACTCCACGAGGTGAAATCGCGTTTATAACAAGGTTTTTATATCCAAAAACATGTATAATTTTCCCATTTTGCGTATTAAATTACGTTTATATCAAGGATTTTCATATCCAAATCTCATTCGTAACTTTTTTGCTCTGCGTGGTGAAGTCGCGTTTAAAACAAGAATTTTCATATCAAAATGACATTTTGTAATTTTTTTACTCTGCGTAATGAAATAGCGCTTATAACAACGAATTTCATATCCAAATCAAATTTTTCATTTATCCTTATGCGTAGTGAAATTGCGTTTATAGCAAAGATTTTCTTATCCAAATCACATTATTAATTATTTCATTATTTAGTGAAATCTCGTTAATAACAAGGATTTTTACTTCCAATCCACATTTTTTATTTTTTCTCTCTGCTTAGTCAAATCTGTTATAAAGCAAAAGTATTGTCATATCCAAATCACATTTTTTTATTTTTTCACTCGGCGTAATGAAATCGCTTTTATAACAGGGGTTTCCAAATCTCATTTTTAATATTTTCACTCTGCGTAGTGAAATCGCGTTTATAACAAAGATTTTCATATCCAAATCACATTTTTAATTTTTTCACTCTGCGTAGTGAAATCACGTTTATAACAAGGATTTTTATGTACAAATCACATTTGTAATTTTTTCACTCTGCTAGTGAAATCGCGTATATAAGAAAGATTTTTATTTCTTAAGCGTCAATCACAATTTATGTCATCTGGCAGTAACATCGCCATTGTATCATTAATTTTCTTTTCCAATGCAACATTTTGAATTTTTTATTTGTTTACACTTAAATCAAGTTTATAACAAGTAATTTCATTTCTTAAGCACTAATTACAAAAATTTTCTCTCTGTATGTACAAAAATCGCTATTCTAGCATTATACTTTCATTTCCAAACTAATATTTTGAAAATGTTCTCGGTTTTCAATGAAATTTAGTGGATAGGAAGGATTTTCATTTCTAAATAAATAATTACAACTTTGTACTTGTGTAATAAAATCGCAATTCTAGCATTGTGATTTAATTCCAAATCAAAGTTTTGATTTTTTCTTTGCTCCCACTAAAATCGAGTTTATATCATGTATTTTCATTTCTCTATCAATAAATACAATATTTGTCATTAGGTAAGACCGAGATTTGAACATTTATTTTCATTTTCATAGCATCATTTTGAATTCTTTCTCTCCTCTCACTGAAATCGAGTTTTTAACAACGATTTTCATTTCTTAAACATGAATTACAATTTTTTTTCTCTGAGCAGTAAAATCGCGATTGTGTCAAAATTTTCATTTCCAAAGCATTATGTTAAATTTTATTTCTGATCTCCCTGATATCGACTTTATAACAATGATTAACTATCATTTCTTAATCTGTAATTACAATGTTTGTGCCTTTGTAATAAAATCGGGATTTTAATATTGATTTTCATTTCCAAACCAACATTTTTTTCTCAGTTCTCTTTAAAATTGAGTTTAGAACAAGAATTTTCGTTAAATCAATATTAACAATGTTTTTCTCTGTGTAGTAAAATCGCGATTCTAGCATTGAATTTCATTTCCAAATCGGTATTTTTTAAAATATTTTCTCTGTTCTCACTGAAATCGAGTTTGTAACGATTATTTTCATTACTTAATCGTCAATTACATTATTTGTCTCAGGGTGGTAAATTCTCGATTGAATCATTCATTTTCATTTTCTTAGCATTATTTTGAATATTTTATCTGTTCTCACTGAAACCGAGTTTATAACAAGGGTTTTCAGTTCTTAATCATCAATTATAATTTTTGTCTCAGTGCAGTAAAATCGCGATTGTGTCACTGATTTTCATTTCTCAAAGCAACTTTTTGAATTTTCTCTCTGCTCTCACTGAAATCGAAGTTATAACAAGGAGTTTCATTTCTTAATCAATAATTACAATTTTTGTCTCTGTGTAGTGAAATTGCAATTTTTACATTGATTTTCACTTCCAAAACAATATTTTGAATTTTTTTCTCTTCTTATTGAAATCGAGTTTATAACAAGGATTTTCATTTCATATCAGCAATTACATTTTTTTCTCTGGGCTGTAAAATTGCGGTGTAAAAGTATAGTTAAGTTTTTAATTCCACATAAATACATATAAATAAGTATTAACGTGTAAGTACAACGTTTTCCATACTTTTCATAATGTCAAGTAAATTCCATAATGTCACACCTGAAACAACTAAATATTTTTTTATATTTTCTTTTCGCATCTTTTTGCTGTGCACTATAATCGAGTTTAGCAGGAAATATTTCGGCTTTTTATTACACTATTATTTTCCTACTCCAGCATAGAAATCGCGCCAATAAGATCACTTGTTATATATGCTTTTGGTGATATGATATGGTATTTTTATTCGTATCAATTTAAATCGAGGTAATAACGAAAAGTTTTGCTTAAATACTACAATTTTTCATTTTCCATTATCAATTGTTTTAAGTTTCTTCATTTTCCCACTTAAGGAATGAGTTCATATTTCTAATAATCAATTTAACTTTTACATTATCATTCCGCATTTTTCTTAACGATAGTTATTATCGAGTTAATAATAAAATTATGGCTTTGATTTTATACTCTTTCATTATTTATTATTTTATAACAAACATTTTCGTATTTTTAATATCTTCGCCATTTTCATATCTTACGAAGGAATTCGCGTTTATATCATGACTTTTTACTGCAGTATAATCATTTCTCATTAACTTGCGGTGATATAAAATCGAGGTTAAAAGATGATATTTCGTTTTCGTGTTCTTTTCCTATTTTAGCGATAGGAAATAATAGTTATAGATCTTAATAGCGAGTAAATAAAAAAATAAGTGCTTTTGTTAGACACTGCCCCTTCTATTCTTGGAATGCATTCGTGTTTATAATATGCATTTTTTCTTTTGTATAATCATTTCTTATTTTCCTTATGGTGATATAAAAATCGAGGTTCACATTGCATATCACATATGACATAAATCATGACACATTTTTCTTCTCTGCACGAAAAACGATGTTGTAAAAACAATTTTCGCTTTCGTGTTACACTACGTCATTTTCTTATCCTAGGAATGCGTTCGCCTTCACAACAAGAATTTGTATTTGAGCATTAAAATTTCGCATTTTTCTTTCTATGCACTAAAATTGAGTTTTTAACAAGAACATTTTTATAATTTCTTATTTTACCAATGAATTTGCGTCAAAAACAGCTACTCTCACATTTAAAATATCAATTCGTATTTTCATTAGCTGAAAGTCGATGAAATCAAATTCATGACAAAAATTTTTACTTCAGTATTAAACTTAGTCATTTACCTATCCTAGGCATGAATTTGCGTTTATAACATTAATATTCACTTCTATATCATAATTTCCCATTTTTCTTCCTCTGCAGTAAAATTGTATTTATACCTACCGAGAAATTTCTCTTTCGTGTAATACTTTGTCATTTTCCTAATTTAGCCATGAATTTGTTCCAATAACAAGACCTATCACATTAATATTTAATTTCAACTTTTTTTCCTGTGCACTACAGTCGAGATTAAAAGGAGATATTTAGTTTATGTGTTACATTTTGTCTTTTTTTTCGTAGAAATGATTTCAGGTTTATATCAATAATTTTCTTTTCCATTTGTATCATTTTGCGTTTTTATGAACGCGAGTAAACATGGAGTTAATATCAAAATAATGCTTCAGTAATACACTTTTTCATTTTCTAACTTGAAAAAAGAATTCGCTTTTATGACAAGAATTCTAACTTCTGTATTATCATTTGGAATTTTCTTCCTGTTCAGTTAAATCGAGTTCATTAATACATATGTTAATATATATCATTGTATTTTTAGCTTAAATTAGTAAATTGGCAACTTTCTATCTTTAAAATGAATTGTATGTTATAACTTTTATCACTTCTGTTTTACAATTTCGAATATTTCTTCCTGTGGTCTAAAATCGAGTTTAGAGTGTTGTGACAATAAAAACGTGATTAGAAATAGAGATTAAATACTGGGTATCTATAGCATAACTTTTTTTGTTAAAGATATGATTTTTAGCAAACTATGCTAAAAAACTAATTAGTAAACGTATTTTCGGGCTCAAATATTGGGTTTCGGTCCGGTTCAAAAAAAGTTCCGGTTGGTATCGCGTCTCTATCGCTGTTGCCTAAGTGGAAACATATGCTCATATGAGATATAAATAAAGATATGTATAAGAAGTAAATAAATACTTCACAAATCAGAAGTCGCGAGGAATAACTGCCGAAATTGAATGTGAGTACATGCATAACGATTATTGAAAAGTAAAGTGTTTACTTTCATAATGAAAAGAATAAAAGTAGTACTCGTAATATTAAATATTTGGGTGCATCTACAACTATGGTCATTATCACCACACGTTCCACTGACTCAACATAATTCATAAAAATATGCCAAAAAAACTTAAGGCATGATATAATAAAAAATAAATTCTACTGGAAAATAATTCTCTTACTGTACCTACTTTTGTCGTAATATGTATGTTATGCTTGCAATATACCTCTGTGTAGAATAAATGCAACTTTCTGACATGCCTTATGGCTTAGAAAAATCAAGTTGTGTACGCAAATATAAGCAATTAAATTATTATCATTATAAAAATTACTTAAATGCCCACTCTTTTGAAAAGGTAGTGGTACGAGTAGAAATATCGCAAAAAGTAACCGTAACAAGTTTTTTTGTTTAGCTACTTCTCATCTCTTTCTTCTTGTTCGTTTCGCTTCACCATTCTCCCTATCTTTCCTTTCTGGCCCGAAGAAATTTAAAGTTTCACGTTGGTTTAGTGCCTCTGCTCATAAATGGAGCATGAGGCCACGAGCTATGGACCCATTCAGCTAAATTTCCCCTTTCTATTATTCATTCCCTTGTTTTTATTCCCCTAGCCTTTCGTTTCCCTCCCCCCCAACACTCCAGCCTCCACACTGGTGAGCCCGCCCTTACCTTACGCTCGCGACGTTCGCATTTGTTTCCTCGTTCCCTCAAAAGATGGTGCTCCATTCGCGAAACGTGTTCGATAGCACGTCGCCCGACTCTTTTTCCCAAGGGACTGACTGCATAGAGGAGGCCGAATTCCATCCCGTAGAAGGCTGTTGCCACTGCGGTCGTATCTTAATCGGTTTTCAAAAATATCCCACGGCGCGGTGATACGATAAACTTTTCTTCCAATATCTTGCAGAATGTTTGTAATTGCGAAGAATAAAATTGATCTTTTAATGCTAGAACCGCGGACTGGACTTTTTTGTCTCATCTCCCTTTGAAAATGTTTGCCATTCGTGCACTAGTGGTTTGATCCCTTTGAAATACTCTGACTTTTACTCATTTTTTATGTCCTTTCGAATGGTTATATAAAAAATATTGTACGATGAATGATTCGCGAGAAAAACGACGAATTACCTAGAACCGCGGGATGGGACTTTTTTGTTCCATATGGGGAAAACATACAATTTCAGTTTTTTTTGTACACTTGTTTTTAGCATAATAACAGTTTATTTCGAAGGGGATCGATGCACAGATACCGTTATTCTGCCAGTTAGAAGCACTTAAGGGCACTTAAGGGATCTGTGCACTGCGCCGACCGCGTCACGCGACTCACGCAGCGCTGGCCGCGTCACCTCTGCCCGTCGCGTCTGCAGGTCTGAGCTTGCAACCAACACGTCAAAATAAGTTTACTGTATTCCTAGTTATACTTAATAAAAAGTTTTAAACACTACTGAACACGTGTCTTGTTCACACCAATCACAAAAAAACCGTCAATTATACTTAGGCTTGACAGGATCAACGTATTTTGTCAATGTGGCAAAAAAGTCCCATGCCGCGGTTTTGGTGGGGTTGGAAAGTTCAGCGGTTCTATTGTTAAGCAGTCGATAGTTCACATCAGCATGTAAACAAATTTCGGTTAAAACTGCTAATTATAACTTATATCCCTGTGAAACTTCGACGAATTTGTCGTCAGCAACGCGAATATTTCAAAAGAGTATCCACAAGTCGGCCTCTAAATGTGTTGCTATCTAACGTGCATTTAAATGAGTTTACAGAAGTCGCCACTCGCGACGCTGAGAAATTGATCCGAGTTTCACGGAAATAAGCCGAAAGTATCAGCCGACATTCGTGCTCATATAATCAATAATACTTTACTACTTTAATCAATAATACTTTACTACAATACTTTGCTACTTCCACAAAATATTTATGACCGGTTTCGGCTATTACACCATTATCAAATACTGGTCTCCGATTTCACCGCTTATTTAATGGTCTCATAAAATCGATGCTGCCACTTATAGGGTGATAATGATTTGATGATGATTTTAGGATACAAAGTGTCCATTATTGATAATATGGAGCTCTTCCACCACGTCCAAGCTTCAAGTTTCGATTTAACTTGTACACATGATGATGATTGCGCAGACGAGTGCGTTACCACTTTCCATAAATCGCAAATCATTCAAAGCTAAGCAAACCAAATGTGTCATTTAGGTACTCAGTCGTTAATATCACACAACTTGTCATTTTTACACCTGATGCTCATTTTTAAATAGAAATCAGGGGCATTTTTTCTCAGTTTACTAGAATATTCTGAATAATATTCATCCGCACCAGTGCGACTTCTATCGGAAAAAATCTATCAAAAATATTACTTTTTATTGCTACGCTTCGCCATTGCAAAAATTAATTGCAAAATCTACAAAAAAAGTGGATCACATAAAATGCGATGTGTTCGATAGCCTTTCGTCCGACTCTCTTCCCCTTCCACCCCTCTCCCTAACCGTCGAGGCTCGCCTCCCCCATCTCCCGATTGCATATATTTTTTTGCCACATCGTCCCTTTCACTCCGGCCTTCCTGACGGCCGCTCCCTGCGCAGCCATTTGCGTCCAACGCGCCAACCGCGCTGTCTCTGTCCTTAATAGCTTCCAATAATCACCTTCATAAAATTATAAGAGTAAAGTATTTTAAATAACCTCAGCAGTATTTACTGCTGAGGCTACACGATTGCTAAAACTCGCTACATTTTCATTAATATTGGATTCCGATATTTCCCATATATTTAATGCGATACTAAAGAATATTGTGCGTAGAATATGATATCGTTAATTTTTTACTCGCCATTCGGGACTTTTATGATAATATTTGGTGAATATATATATTAATCTTATAATCTTTTCATAAAATGACATCAAACACGTTTTCTTGGTACCTTAGCTCTTGTAAGTTTCCAAAAATATAAATCTAATAAAAGACAAAGCATTTAATATCTTCACTACCACCTATTTAATGGTCTCATAAGACCGATGGGTCTCATAAGACCATAAGCACTTTTAGGATGATAATGTATTTGGAGGAACTTAAAAAGTAGAACTTTCATTCTGTACTGCATAACTGTATGCTGTACATTCGTTAACTGCAGGCGTTTAAAGCATAGAGGTAAATCTAAAGCAATTCATGGAAACCGTAACTTTGCTCGAATGTACGCGAATAGATGCAAAGATAGTTTGAAATACACCATGGAAACATCACTATGCTTAGCTTCTCAGACAGTGCCTCAAGGGCGTTTTAAAACGGGGCACTTCATTGCGCAGGTTAGAATTGCATTCATTTCTCAATCTTGCAGTGCAAATAATTATTGCGTAGACGAGTGCGCTCCGCTTTCCACAAATCGCAAATCACTCAAGGCTAGCAAACCAAATATTTCATATAGGTACTCAGTCATTTATTCTCACACAACTGGTCATTTTCACTCCTGATACTTATTTTTAAGTTGATATTAGGAGCAAATTTGCTCAGTTCACGAGAATATTCTGAAAAATATTCATGGTTACCAGTGCAACATCTACCGGAAAAAAATATTGAAATTGCGAAAATGCGAGCTCGACATAAGAGCAGGGGCTATTTTGCCGTCTCGCATCCACGAGTTCTAGCATATGTTCTAGCAATTCACCACTTTACACAACGCAATTTTGATTGCGCCTTCTTACGTGCGTCAGATTGCGTAATAACGTGCCCCGTGTAAAACGGTCTTCAGGAAGCACGACCTGTGCCTTTCCTGTGCCACAGTTTGGATAGTCAACAGCGTGTTCTGTTAATCCCGTCTGAGATTCACCTTGGAAGCAGATGGCATAATTATTTTTCATAAAATTATAACAGTAATGCATTTTCAATAGAGTCAGCAATATTTACTGCTGAAGCTACTGCTGATACTTGCTAAAACGCGCTTTATTTTCATGAATGTTGGTTTCAGATATACCTGACCAGCATTCAGAAGATCCGGGTTCGGATTCCGTCTATTTCGAATTTAAAACTTGATTCGTATATGTATAATTAAAGGCTGCAAATTTGAGAAATGATTTCTTGATGAGCTGATACAGACTATTTGAAAAGAGTTAATAGCTATACATTCTGGAAATGATTTCTTGATGAGCTGATACAGACTATTTGAAAAGAGTTAATAGCTATACATTCTGGAAATGATTTCTTGATAAGTTGATGCGGATACTTTGTGCTAGAGTAAAAAGGAGAGGATGACGGAATGTCAGTTATGGGGATTAGAGCTTTGCAGGGCGGATATGAAGAAGCCTGAGAGGAGGATGAAGGCATTCAAGAAGAGCTGGAGATGGGAGATGTGGTATTTAAGAAGGAAAGAGAAGGTGATACCGCCTTCTTCTGAAGTCGAGAGCAGTCAGAATGTTTGCACTCCAAAGCTCGTAATTTTTTATTTTGTTTAATATCCTATCAAAATCAAAAGCAAATCAATGCCATCACCAATGTTTTTAAGAGTTGTAATATGGTTTTCTTAGATGAGAATTAGATTTAAAGAATGAGTTGGAACTTCACTTAACACCTACCGCGCTGATCTTAGTGCTGTACATCCTGACCCCATTGCTGACCATTTTCAATATTTTTCTGTCATTCCTTAACAACCAAGTTTTGATGCGAGGAATAGATGCTTAGTTTATGATGAAACGTTGATGAGATATTGAAATGACGGCGTCATCTAAAGAATGATTTTGCTTTTTTAATTCGTTTATTTAGAGGTTAGGTTTTGAAGTTCACCACTTTCTTATATAAATTAAATGGATTTCGTAATATTATGCCCGAGGCAAAAATCAAAGGATTTCACGTGGCGTAATATTACACCCATAGCACGCAAAGTGTAAAATTGGTCAATTAAAAAAATACCTTTGACTACCTTGAAAACTACCTTTAAAACTACCTACTGCATTGATGAAACGTCTTAGCAATGGAGGAAATGATGATTAGATACTCATTTTTTCTCTCTGAAATAGTATTAAGATATCGATAAAGATGGAAAACTTCTTGCGGAGATATGGAGGAGTGTGGGTGGAGGCTTTACCATTGGGATGCTAAAATTTTTGATGCAGAGAGGAATAATTTTACCCCACCAATTCAACCATCTCGTCCGATTAATAACTTTTCCTGTTTCCCCTTCCACGGAGTTAACTAATTTCGCGTTAGCGTAAAAAATATGGACTCAGGTCTCAACTACACACATAATTTCCGATGCTACTCTAATACTGTACAATTATTAATTCTGTTTCGCCGCGCGGCCACGTTTGACCTATGTACAAGGAGATGCTGCAAGAGAAGAAACATGTGAAAATAAAAATATGAAGTGCGAAAAAGTAAAAATTTATTATTCAAATTGGATTTCGTGTAATCATTGGAAGAGACGCATGATACCTGAAAATTGAAGTTTAATGCCAATAGTACGAAATTTGCACCTGCGAATGATGATTCTTCTATCACACCATAGGGCCGCTGATTTTAGTCACTCATTTGCTATCTGTATGAACACACTGATTTAGATGAAATTATTTTAAAATAAAAATGGTAGTCTCAATTGTTCAATAACATTGAAATTAGTTTTAAAATATTTGCATGGAATTAAAATAAGTGGATTTATTATAGTTGACATTATCCCTCGGGGCTAAATCATTTATAATTAAGGTGCAGTCCATCAGTACCTCATAGTGTGAAATCCGGAGATTAGAGTTGTGCCAACGAGGCGCAAAATTTTACTATTTCAAATTCAAATACAATGTCCATTAATGGAATGAATTTATTAAGCTTCTCACTTCCGTCTGGTTAATTAGTCAATGGGGGCAACAATAGCTCTGTTTCAGCCAAAACAACTTTGATGTGTTTGGGTTTGGGGGAATACGAATGAGTTTATGATGAAAGGTTGATGAGATGTTTGTTTAAATAATGGCGTCATCTTGAATTCTTCACAAACATAACGAGTTTTCTCTAATCGGCAAATGGAATAATTATAATCATATTTTGCAAGATTCAAAACGGATGTGTGGGAGCATCACTCAAAGCGTTCAATTTTAAACAAACTACGATCAAATTGATGAAGAGGGGTCGCATGAGAATAAATGAGGACTGGATTCTCATATTCTCTCTGAAGTGCTGTAGAGAAATTTAAATGCATTTATTTTGGGATTTTTAGTTAAATTTCAAGAATTAAAGGCGAAACATTGAGCATGTGTTATTTTTTAATCTTTTTGTTAAGGTCATTATTTTTTATTCCATTGAATATCTTAATAAACTAAAGTCGAATTGAAGATACCTGCACCCACCTATTTCGGCTAAGGGAGAGGTTAAAATAAATATTAATTTATTAATCACTCTACATATCTCAGAGATACTATAATTTAAATTAAACCACCAACTTTGGTATGGTATTTGAAGGAGGCGACCGACAGACACTTCGAGGGTTCTGGGCGAACCCTCACCAGGGTTACAACGCACCGGGGCCGGGAACCAAGCACGTAGCTTATACGCCCGCGCACCCGGGGAGGGGGAGGACAGGAAGGGAAAAGGATAGAGGGGCCGTCGCGATCGGAGCCCGCCGACGCCTCCAGGGAAAGGAAAGGGCTGGAAGAAAGGGAAATAGGGATAAAACACTCCAGTGCTATGGAAGCAAAGGAGGCCCTACCTAGCGAAACCAAGCAAAAGCAATTTCTCTTCCACCATCCCGGGGAGATTTTTCTATGAGGAAGAAAAATCCCAATGAGAGGGACAGTTGGAAGGAGGCGACCGACAGCTCATTTGCGCCATGAGGGAAGGGTAGGTAAGGAAGGGTGGAGAGAAACCCGGCGTCGGCATTAGCCTGCTCTTAACGAAAAGCGCCAAGGGCACCACGGCTTAACGTCCCATCCTACGAACGAAGTGCTCTCCTTGAAATGCCCTCCACACAAAATTCAAGCAGGGATCGGGCAGTCTCTGAAAATTATCTGACGACGCCGGGATTTGCACCCGATCCCACAGGATGGGAAGCCAACACTCTAGCCACCACAACAACCCGATCCCCTCTACCACTTGTTACTGACGTGGGTAAAATATCAGTGCTTCATATCGATGGTTAAGTTCTAACAACACGTATCTCCAAATTTTACCGGTTTGACACAGGTATCTTAAACAAAGTGTGATAGCATTAAAAAAATAAAATTCAAGGAAGAAACAACTCTTTTTGGGCCAATGTATGCATCTTTTTCAGTTTTATGAATTTTTGGTTTTTAACTTTAGCATACATGAGAAAAATTAATTGTTTTTTGCTCACTTGAAAAGTTGTTATTTTTGAGATGCGTGTTGTTAAAATTTAGCCATCGATATGCTGCTTGCCATGAAAAAGTTTGAATTTTGTAAAATAAGCTTACCATTTTTTTAACTCCATACTAACATGTAGATATATTGTGGATTCATTTTTTTTAATTCTACCAGCAATATGCTCCACATACTTGGTATCGTAAAATAGGGAAATTTAAAAAACTCGCTGCTATGGCAAGCGAGTGGTCTGAAATACGGCTTTATTGTAAGTGTTTACATTTTTTTGGTTCGGTCTTTTATGTATTAGAGAGAAATTCATTTTTTAACCCCTCCATTTTTTAGAATACCTATTTCATTAATTTTATGATAAATGATTCCAATAGATCATTTTAAGCTTAGACTCTAATAAAATTCTATACATTCATGCATATTTCAACATCCATGAGATGGTACTATACTGTGGCTCTCCATTTCTACCTTTCTCAAGCTAATTCTGTCAGTTCTCTGATATCCTGTTTCCTAATGCCTTTATTTATCAGTTCCAATCTTGTATCTTCCTCATAGTTATTAAATATATCCCCTAGATCTAAGGCATATGAAACTAATGCAGTTATTTTGCAAAAGGCTCTTCTTTTTACTTTTACTACCCTTACATCAGGTGGTGCAGTTTTTCAGCGGCCAAATTTCCTGTGTGGTTGTTGACTAATTTCTCTATGCTACCCTAAAACTATTTTTCCTTGCTTAGAATGTCGAAAAACTAACGTATTTACGTCAAAAAAATTTCATTTGATATAGTTGAAATTAAATGACTTAAAATGCAAGTGAACTTTAATATTAAAAAATACAGCCCGTATTTAAAGAAAACACCAACATATAATCAGAGATATGTATGAATAAAAATAAATTTTTAACGCCAAACATACACTTGCTCTCGACCCAAATTACGTACGCGTTCTCAAAACACGTAAGCAACGTACGGGTCTGATCGGGTTAGTCGTGGCATACTTCACAAAATAAGTAACGATGGATTACTCAATTATCAACGGCTAATTTTTCAACTAACCTATTGTGAAAGACGCAGTGACATTTTAAGATGTAGAACTATATTATGAAATGTAAAACACTTTTTGACGGCAGCCATATTTTCTTACAAAGTCGAGATTTCTATGGTATTATTTTACTCCCAGAGTTTAATAATTGGAATCTGATAAGCGATGAATATAAGTGACTTTTTTGAGCTGATACAGATACGGCAACACAAAAGGAATCAGATATTTCGCCGCCACATATTCAATGACACTAGCGAACGCCAACCATCGACATGATTGAATTCCGTCCCCATAAATCTCTCTTTGCCAATTTACTTTTACGCCCAGCGAGGAGAATGTTATTTATGAAGCCCAAGCACTTTCTCTCTGTGTATGTCTTCCTGCACTATCATTTACAAAAAACAGCCATTCCAACTGAATTTAGAATTAAAAATAAAAAAGGACCATAAATTTTCTATAAATGGCAGCGGAAATGCAGGAAAAAATAAAACAACGGAGTGCTAGTTGAACAGCGTGGCAGAAACGGTGAGGCATAAAAAAATAAAACAAAAACAAAAAAACTGATGCGGTTGTTTTCTTTTGCATTTTTTACGGTTTTTAGGGAAGTAATTGAGACTGAGAGCGAAAACCATACCCTTTCAATGCGCCAACTTTCTTGGCAGTAGGATTAATAATGAACTAATGCATAACGGAAAGTCAGGCATATATTTTATATTTTTTTCTTAAATACAGATTTTCCTAATTGGGAGTTTTCTTGAATAGAAATGAATGAAATGAGTCAAACGAAATAATTAAATTCTAGCATTCACCATTGCAATTTTTATTTATTATTTCACTCAATGACTCACTAATAGTATTTTAGCTATTCGTTAGAATTTTAAGACTATTGAGTTTGAAATGTGAATGAAAACGGTAACGTTTTTGCTGAGGGACTACGTAATTGCTTTAGCTATCAACACCAGGCAAAAATAAATTTAGCTGTTTCATGAAAATTTTTAGGCTAGTAAAAGTACCATTACTATCTTTGAAACACGGGTAATAACCTCACTGAAAAGTTCACGTATTCACGTAAGTAAGTAGCTTCAGAAGGAAGACAATGGAAACGTAAAGAAAATCGATTTTATATTATGTTCATTGTTCAGTTATATACACTTTAATTATAGTTTTGGGGAAGCAATTCGCAGAAGAGTTTTCAACTGCTAAGTTTCGTTCTCGAGGCATATATTAGGTCCTGTGTCGAAACTGAACTCCCTAACGAATACATATTATTATGTGCCTCATCGTAACTGTGTGAAAACAATATATTTCCATATTGGTTTCGTGTTAAAACGATACATAAGTTTCGCTTTGATTTTTACTCTTAGGTTAAAATCCCTATTAATTTCCTGTTTTCTTTCCTAAACAGTAATCCATTTTTAAGAATAGTGGCTGAAAAATAAGGGATGCTTCATATCGTAAGAAAAGAGTGTTCTCACAACAACATTGTATATGTAACATAGCAGGAGATTTTAGTTACTTGAGTCCAATGAATGGTGAACTTACAATTAAAAGTAGAATTAAAACTTGAATGAAATTTTTTTATAGCTTTTGCAGTCAGACTTCGTGATAAGTTTTACAAGTAAAATATGTTTGCTAGTGAGATGACGCCGCGTAAAACTTTTTAATGACGGGTAACAAACGGAACTAGTGAATAGTTTGATTATGTAGAGCAGAATAAGAGAGAATTCAGTTTTTTGCCATTGATTCCGTCACCAAAATCGTTCGTGAATCCATTTGTGCGGTACCTAGAATAAACATCATGAGGGTGGTTTTTTATTTTAAAATTAATTTTTTCCATTAGCGGAGAAGTTCCTAATTCCGAGTCAAAATACTAGAAAAAAACTATCGTTAATCAGGCTGGCTCTCGAAAACTGAAATTACATTAAATTTATTCTCCTTCTATCATCTACTAGGCTTCAAAGGTTGAAACAAAGAAGCTTAACAGTGCTCCAGACTTAACAAACTTTTCCCATTAGCCAGTACATCCACATGGAAACTTTTTCATGTTTTTTCTGTGGAAGGGGCGTGGCCCTCCCCCTTCGGCTGTATATTTTTAAAACCACCAAACGTTCTCTTATTTACCCGGCCGAATATTTTTTCCGGGAATTCTCTTGTTTTTTACGGGGTGAACATTTCTAGAAGGGTCAAGAGGAAAAAGCTAAGTGAGAGGGATGGGAAGGGTGGTGGGGTAATGAAAGAGTTTAAGGGGGTTGGAGTCAAATAGGGACATAGTCAAAACGACCCTCGTTTTCCTCCGTCAAATGTCCTCTACCAGTTCTCCTTAGCTGAAGTCATTAGTAGCTTCGCATATAAATTAGAGAGTTTGGATCGAGAAATGATTCACGCATCATTTTCTTAGAAACTTCTTCATAATGTGCCATCCCAATTATACCTTCATATTAAATCTTCATATCGTAGGAAAAGAGTAGCAATCTATATGTATGTCCGCTTGTCTGTCCGCTATACGTTTCCATGCGGCTGCACGGATTGCTACAAAAGTTAGTATGTACGTAGGTGCATCTCATGCTCCTAATACCCGTTCAAAATAGGGACCAAAAACACAGCAGAAAACTCCAGCAGTCAAATATTTCTATGACATCGAAATAAAATTAGTTCCGTCATAATGATGAAATAATATTTAAAAAATTGCATGCGTAATGCAAATTTTGGAGGAAAATTTAAGGGCAAGCCTAACATTCTGTTATCTCAATCATTTGCTCAATGTTTCTCATGAAATGAAAATTTAGTCAAAAAGGTAGTCAAAATTCACTCCAGAGACAAATGCCCAAATGGTTATAGTAGTTGAGTTTCAACAAATAAATAAGCGCGTAAGAACGAAATAGCGCATACGCAGACGCCCAAATTATCCCGATTGAAAACTACTGAGTTTAAGCGGCTAGATATTCTGCCTTCGCTCAGCTGTACTGAACTTTCGAGGAATTTTCCCTTGAAATGAGGTAGGAGGAGTGCGCCGTGATACATCGCACATGCCGTAAATGCTAGGGACTTGAAGCGGGGCTGGACGACGCGGAAAAGGTCATCAAAATTCACTCCACAGTCAACTGCCCAAATGGTTATGCAATACAGTGGTTGAATTTCAAGAAATAAATAAGCGCGATAGAAGTCAACTGCCATGCAACATCCTAAGGACCTTGTGTTAATATATTTTAGGATCAGAAAATGTTTACAGTGTTTGTGCAGCATCAAGTCATCCGTTACTGGGACTTGATCCGTGGAACCACTGATTCATTGTATGATACTTTATCCACTATACCACCGGAACGGTAACGTTCCGAGGCAGTCTCAATGCCCAATATGTTGGCTATGTCCACCGAAGTTCTGACGAGAGTAAATTCCATACTAGATGAGTCGTGGGAAAAGCATACTTCGGAGAATATAGAGAAGAATCTTTTCCGCGTTGTCATAATGCGACGGATGTGATTATTTCACCGGTATAAGAGGCATATAGTTTAAAATTACCGGTTATATGAGAGCTTACGATGGCAAAATTTTGGAAAACAAGTAGTTCCTGAACTGGCCGCTTCCAGAAGCCAATGAGCTTAGTGTTAATTTTTTTCCGCCACTGTTCGTAAGGACGGATTGGGCTTTAGCCTGGCTTCTGCAGTTTCCTTGCATGTTACGTAACGACGATCATTTACTTGTTTTCTGGTCGTGATATTCGATAATACTAGAAGAAATTAATGTAACATCGAATACTAAGCCGTGAAAATTTGTCTGTGATTGGTATAACTTCGATGCATTCGTCTGTTAATGGTATTTTGTATATTATCACTAAATTCAACTCAAATATTACAAAAGGTTCGCAATATTTAAACTCATCATCGTGTACTGGGTTACTGTAAATAAAATGAACGTTGTGAAGGCAGTGATATCGATTCATTTCAGTTGTACAGGAAATTCAGCCATCAGCTGCGTCTCAAAATAGACGAATAAACAAGGTAAAGCAATAATTAGCTCAAAAATTACAAATGTTTTGGTATTGAGTTTTAAGGTGTTATGTTGCATCGACCTAGATGTTAGATTCTGAATTTTCGTGGCTGGTAAAATTTTGTATTAGAGCTCATTATTCCAATGTGGAAAAAAGTATTGGACCCATCCCACGTTTTATGAGATATTATTCACAGTTTTGAGCATTCAGCTTAATTCATTCTCCGAGTCTACAAATACCGCAATGTTATCTGGAAAGCAAATACTATGAATTTGAATGATCGTTCACCCATATTTTTACCATCGATTTAGATAGTTTGAAAAATATAGAATATATGACTTTGAAATTTTGTCAGTGTTTGGGATTACTTCGATGCAGTCAATTGTTGATGGTATTTTTTATAATTTTACTAAAATTTACTCAAATTCTATTTCAAGCCTGAAATGTTTTTAAGCTATTCATAGCGAAATAAGTAACCGAAAATAAATTGTACGTTTTGAAAAAAGAAAAATAAATTTCGTTCTTGGATCCGTCGCCAACTTCTAGAGCTATCGGCCTCGAAAAGTTGACGGCCTTCAACCCGTTCGCAGTTAAATTCACGACGTCACAAACTCTTACCATGCTTCCTTCCTTCAAAAATCGGGTCTCCCTAAGCTAGTAAATGAATGAGATCTTTAATAAGGTCACGGTAGGAAGAAATTAATGCCGCCTTGAATATATAACGGTAACATTTTGGCTGTAGTTGGGATTACTTCGATACATGGTATCTTTTGTGCATTACTTCTGCTCATGGTATTTTTTTTGTGGTATTAAGATTTTTCCCCTTAGTCCAGCTGAGGAATTTGTGGTAACGTTCGCGCTTTTATTTCACGATTACGAGCAAATTGATAAATTGGGAAGATCGTTGTTTTCTTCGTAGATTATATTTCTCTTACTTTTACCGAGTTAAAAAAAATAATTTGCTATTACGAGTCCGAGTGAGCTACCCTTAGGGACATATTTTCCAAGTATACAAGTGTGTCATTTCCTCCCTTTCCCTGTGAAATCATCTCCTTGGTGTACTGCGTAAGCTACGTTTGGTTCGTTGTGGTTAAAACTACTGCGAATGATTCCTTCATTCAATAAGAGAGTAAATCTACTAAAATGAATAAAACGCAAGGAAATGAATCGGACCTCTAATGAAGTCACCAACTCCTGAGGGGTGTGCGATAACTTTCGTTTTTCCTTGTTGCACTTATTAGCGAATTGCCATGCGGAGAAGATCGTTTTTTTAGTACCAGTTCATATTTAACTTTCTTATACCGGTTAAAAAAATTGCCATTTCGAGTTCAAAAGCCAAGCTACCCCATTAGAAAGAAATAGTCTGCTAGTACACGAAATTGTCATTTCCTTCGTTTCACTGTAAAATCTTCTCAAGCGCGACCGTTCCTCTTGAGCATATGCTACGATTGTTGCTACAAAGAATCTTGTGAGTGATTCCTTCTTACAATTCAGCAGTTCTACCAAGGTGAATAAATAAATCAGGTCTCTAATGACGTCACCAACTCCTGAGGAGTTTGCTGTAACTCTCGCGTTTTCTTATTACACTTATGAGGGAATTGTTAAGTGGGGAAGATCGTTTTTTCTTCGTAGATTATATTTCTTTTTCTTATACCGAGTTAAAAAAAATATTTACAGTTTCGAGTCCAAGTGCCCAGCTACCCCATTGGAGGGACACATTTTGCAAGTACACGAGAGTGTCATTTCCTTCGTATCTATGTGAAATCTTCCCAAGCGCGATCCTTCCTCTTGAGCATATGCTACGCGTGGATCGTTGCTACAAGAATCTTGAGAATGATTCCTTCCTACGATGAACACTGCTACCATTGAGCAGTTCTACCAAGGCGACTAAATAAATCAGGTCTCTAAAGGCATCATCTAGTCCTGAAGAGTGTGCTGTAACTTTCGCGTTTTCTTATTACTTTTATGAGCGAATTGTTAAGTGGGAAAGATTGTTTTTTCTTCGTAGATTATATTTCTTTTTCTTATACCCAGTTGAAAAAAAAAATTATTTGCAGTTTCGAGTCCAAGTGCCCAGCTACCCCATTAGAGGGACACATTTTGCAAGTACACGAGAGTGTCATTTCCTTCGCTTCTCTGTGAAATCTTCTCAAGCGCGACCCTTCCTCTGAGCAGCGGCGATGGATGTTGGCGGGCGGTCCTTCTTATCTCTCGTTCCCTTCCTTTTCTCCATGAACTTTATCTCTCGTCGCGTCGGCCCTTTTCCGCACTCAACTTTGGCCGCAAACACTTTCTGAGAAGAGGAAAGAGTTGAGGTTGGAGTGACGCATGTTGTTGGCGGAAAAGAGCAGCCGAGATGGAGGGAGAGAAAACTTGGATACGCTGTTGAAGGCGGGAGAAATGCATGCAAACTTAAGGGGACTCCTCATTCTCTCTCGACCGTTCCCACTTTGCCTTCTTTGGTGACGAACAGCTAATTCAAAACCTATTCTAATAGGTGCGCAACTAAGTTCCCGCTGTTTGTTAACAGATGGCTCTAGCAGTGATTACTGGTCAGAGTCCTCTATATTGCCATATAATAACTACAAGAGAGTAGTGTTGAGAGAGCATTCTAGAGGACTCTGTTACTGGTCGATTTTTGACGTATCAGAAACGTCACAAATCAAGCTTACAAGTCTATGCTTGTTGCAATTAAAATTAATGAAAAAGTTGACGCAGTATGATCACTATGAAGGCAACAAAATATATAAACATCACGAAGCCCCGAACCCTGGTCCCCTGGGTGGTAGCTTTAAACGCTACCACTACCCCACCTGACCCGTCTGCTGAGTGGTCCGATATTATGAAAGTATACGCGGCTTGTGAAAAGCACTTCATGTAAAGTAATTAATTACAGCCAAACTAAGGCCCATTCAACGGAACCACTACTAGTTCAGGGATGTATTCACCATTCTGAAGGCCATAAAAAATACGGCATTGAAAAAGGCGGAGCAAGTTTCGTGGTCTCCCCTTGTTAGACATTTGGAGAATAACTGCTCGAAAACAATGGCGAGTTTTTTCAGCGCCATATTCCTTAATGTTGCGTGAAAATGTCCGAGTTTGTGCCAGGTAACCGTCATTTGCGGGAAGTGTTTATTTTCTTCTTTCATTTGAAGAAAACAGAGACTGAAAGGCATCGAGAGCTCCAAAATGTTTACGGAGATGCTACTGTAAGTGAAGCAACGTGCCGTGATTGCTTCCGTCGCTTCAAAGACGGTCATTCCAATGCTGACGTGGAGAAAGATCAAAAACCTTCGAAGACGCTGAATTGGAGGCATTGATCGATGAAGATCAGTACCAAACTCGAGAAGAGCTTGCTTATGCAATAGGATTTACCCACCAATCCATTTCCAAGCGATTGAATGCGTTGGAATTTAAGTAAAAGCAAGGAACCTGGATTTCTTATGATTCTAAGTAATTCTACAGCATGACAACTCTCGACCCCACGTTGCAAAACCTGTTAAAACCTACCTGTAAACGCTCAAATGGGAAGTCCTGACCTTCCCGCTGTATTCCCCAGATATAACGCCGTACGATTATTACTTGTTCTGTTATATGGCACATGGTCTGGCTGATCTACAGTTGCGCTCATACAAAGACACCAAAAAAATGGCATGATTCGTGGGTAGCCTCAAGAAATGAACAATTTTACCGTTACGGTATTGGCCTCAGCCACATTAATCGGGAAAAGTTATAGCTAGCGATGGACAATACTTTAAATGATTCATTTATATAAATTTTTCGCGATAAAGTTGTATTTTCGTTCAAAAAACAGCGGAAATTAGTTGCGCACCTAATATTATTTTGAAATTTTCAGAGCAGATTATGTAGAGATTGCTACGCTTATTCTATTGCTACCATTATTATATTTATATTGCCAGGATTATTATGAGGTTGCTGTAGAGGAGCGTTTATTGCCATTCCAAAATACAGACTGCTCTAGTAGCCGAGAGGGCTTGCTTATATATTACCGGCGAACTCTCTCGAACGATGCGTCGGAACTTCCACGAACATTCTGAAATTTCTCTGGAAAGATACAGAAGGCGCCGAGAATCGAACACGGGCAATCCGATTGGGAGTCGAACACCTATCCATCGCTCCAACTCCAAGTTTTTGCGGCTAATGCGCTACAAGTATTCAACATGTCTTTGTTTCTCAAATGTAAAATAAATTGCGTAGGAGAGTATATTAACGCGAGATTTTCGATTTGGAATTTACAAGGGTCAGCTTTGTACTCCCAGAAAAATGTAACTAGTAGCATAAGTATGTATGTGTGAATAATTCGTCACCATATAAGACTGAACGACGGAAAGTAATGCGTCCTTTTGAGCCTCAATCAAACAGTGCTTGAAAATACCCAAGATCGAGTCTACCAGTGAGTAAAGGATTTTTAGTATATTAAATGGGATAATAATGGAAAACTAATTTTAGATACTCAGCATCATTGATAATTAGAGTTTTAGAATTTTCACGGGTGGTGTCCATGTTAAAGAAGATATATTGGGGTTTCCCCGCATCAGTTGTCAATGGTGAACATTTCTTTTCCTCTGCCGGAGATCTTGTCAGGGGTTAAGCTACTAGTCATTTCATAAATTTCCAACTAAGTTTTCCTAAATTTTGTGCTAAAAACACAGCAGTGACATGGGACATCATATTCATCACTTACTCGTAAGAAAAACCTCATTACGCGATGGACATTAGATTAGAAATCTTTTCTTCGAAGACTCAATCTGTGAAGTTTATCATGGACTCTGCGAAATGATAAATGAATATTATGATAGTTTTTTTTTCAATGATACTTGTACTCATTTTTGAGTCCTTAAAATCACGTTTTCAACACCAAAAATCCCAAATTTTCCGGAGGAGAATCCGCTTTTGCCCTGGGGTATTTTCCATACACTCCGGAAGGCCCCCGACAATCCGGTGAACGTTTCAGAACCCTCGCTACGACACTGGTTCCAGATAGCTACCAAAATAGACTCTTTCTCATCAGAGCATAGGAGACCTTAAAATCCCGTTTTTCCCGGAGGTGACAGTAAGGGAGCAACATTAATTTATGAAAGACGTAGATCATTATGAATTATTATTCCCTTACTTAAGCTTGGCTATTGCACAGTTTAAACCCTCGGTATTTTCTGGAGAAGGATGAATTTGAGATTTCATTGCTACAAATTGTACATTTTAGCGTTTAGTTCGATAAAAAAATGGAAAATACTGCATTATTCAAGAGGTTTACCGCACGTATACTTGCAGTTTTGGCTCCAAAAATGAAGCTTTTGCTGTTAAACATTTTCAGGGACCTCAATTTCTTTGTAAAAGACATAGTTCATAACGATTCCATATCAAGTTTATCAACCCTGGCCTTTTCACACTTAAATTCCCAGTATTTTCTAAAGAGGAATGAATTTGAGCTTTCAATGCTACATCTTGTGCATTTTATCCTTCGATGCAAGAAAATTTTTTAAAAGGTTGCTTTTTTCATCAGGTTCACAAGTAAATTTGGCCCCAAAACTGAAGCTCTCGTTAGTACGCTGGATGATCAGTTTTGATCCAGGCATCATGCAATTTCTTTCCCACAAATACTTTTTTATGGTCACTCCAAAAAACCACCAAACATTAGCTCTTTTTCATCACAGCCAGGATATCCCAAGATCCCATTTGTTCACTTCTTCTATTGAAGAAATGAAACTCTTTAAGTGAGCTCAATTCTTTTGTAAAAGGCTCAGATCATCACGATTTCTTTTTCAGTTTATTAATGTTGGCCATAGTGCATTTTAATTCCTCAGTGTTTTCTAAATAGGAATGGATTAGAGCTGACATTGATACGCGTTGTACAATTCATCATTTTACTGGAGAACAACTGGAAAATATTGCGGTTTTCATCAGGTTAACAGCATTAAACGTAGTTTCGGACCCAAAAATGAACCTTTCGCTAGTGCGCAAGATGATCAGTTTTGATCGAGGAACATCAAGGAAAGTAGGAAAGCCTTTTGGGAAGATGCGATGCGGGAGAATGTAGAAAGGGTCTCCGATGGTGAAAGTGGGAAAGAAGTTTGGGGGGTAGGTGGAGGCGACCTCGCTTCGAAATGGATGGAAAGAGATGTTGGAGTGCGAATGCCAAATTGCCGGCCATAAATAAGGCTTCCTCCGGTTTAATCAAGTTGCTCATATTGCCTCGCTTCGGCGTCATTATGGAGATACACGGAATCCATTCCAGAGGTCGGCGTTGGCAAATTTAACTTCGTGTTGCGCCCCTCACTCGAATGCCTCTCTCCCCAAGGGATCATGCGAAATTTATCCTTCTCTAAAACTCGGAAATCCTGTGTAAACTTTATGCGGAAAACGATGAAGGGATTAAAATCCGAAACTTGTACCATTTTGGCGGGGAACACTTTAATCTACTCTCCGTGCTGCGCTCTGTGAACTGTAGATCAAAGAACGTTATGACACACTTTTATCCATCAATGTTGGCCGGAAATTTTGGAGTCACAAAATCTGCTTAAAATTTCCTAAAGTATAATTCGGCAGATATGGAAGTTATAGGGGCAAGAGGTGAATATCTTGCATTAAATATTTGGTAACGACAAGCTTAGATACGGAAAGTTCTATATTAGTATTTTAAATCGTATTTGATATTCTCTTGCTTTTTTCCTTCTCGAAAGTTGAAGGAAGCAAAATAACATATTTTGTTTGGTGGATATACGCCGTATACGAAAAAATTTAAGCCAAATAAAGTAATTTCATATCTTTAAGATATCGATTTTAAGGGTCGTGGAAAGTGAATAGTAATTTAATGGTCTAATTCCGTGGCTCGTACTTTTTTAGCGAGAATAATTGAGCATTGCGCTTAGATGAGTGAACTGTTATTCAGCGAGAGCGTTTCGAAGACAGTATAAATCGAATTATAAGTAAGGGTGGAAATAAAACTCAAAGACGAATAGTATTATTGTCGCTCTTACGCAACACTATTATAGGTTAACATCTATTTTCCTACCAGTAGATGATTGCCTAGTCAATCGGAACAAAAGTTTCTGAGAGAAATTTAATAGGCATTTGTCATTTCCTATCTGTAGCCATTTTCACTTGAGCCAATTTATCACTAAGTTAGTCCCGACTTAATTTAATAAAACAAATGAGAACGGAGAGAAAGTAGCTCGTCGAGTTCGCGGTGTGTATAGAAATATTTTTTACAAATTTATATTTATCCTTTGTATCATCCTAGTGATAATTCTCTGAAAAATGTTCATTGAACGAAAAAACTTAAAGAAAGGAAACCATTTATATGCTCTCGTGCGTCAAAACCTTCAACCGCTTCTTTGTAGCCATTTCATAAGCCTTCCCAGCATCATTCCTGATTACATCACCGAACAACACACTCTCAGATAAATCCTTTTCATATTTCTCAATTCTCTGCTCCGCTCTTCTACACCCTCGTTTAACTGCACGCCCAGATTATCCATATGTTATATGCCAACAGTTAAAATGGGTTTTAGTAACCGTCTACCAAAAATTCTATAGTAATATCGAAACAATTAAACCAGTTCAATTATTAAAACCCTTTAACATAGTATAGAATTTAGTTACAATTCTGAAAGATGTGTTACTTGTGATTTGAGAAAGCCAAATCAAGTGAACGATGAATAAATACGAGGGAGTTTTTCTTTTCAATCTCCAATCGCTCTTTAAAAACACCAAACAAGTGACGGGTGGGTATCGCGCAGGTAGGGCAATTGTGCGTCCTCCGTACCACACCCTCAAGTCAATTCTGAACATAAGTTGTTAGTTTAAGGTTAGTAGCAATCTCATTAACTACACTACCTCAGTTGATTTTCCCGCCAAGTTTGCACTGCGGAGAGACAGCCAGAAAACTCCCCGAATTGCTTCAGCATTGACATGTATTGACCTTTTTGCCGATAAAAGAGAAGTTTTCTTTAATGCAATGTAGCTAGAGTGTGAAACATTACGTCCACTACCATTCAAAACAAAATTAAGGATACGCTGACTTCTGGAAGTGTTCTGATCCATGACAACGACCGTCGTCTCAGAGCCGATGCAGCCCAACTGCTTCTTGAGCAATTTCAATGGGACATTTCCGTTCGCCCGCCGTGCAATGTCGACCTAGTGCCATCTTTATGCTGAAATGAAGATTTGGCTAGGAGGGAAGTGTTTTCAAACGGTCGATGAGCTTAAGGGCAATGAATATTCATGGGAAGTCATAGGTGGCAACATTCTATGAAGAAGGTATAGTAAACCTTGTCCACAACCACGACCAATTCCAAAAAAGGACAAGACAAGTATACTTAAGCTTTACAAATGCAATAATTTTTAATCAATAATTTCCTCTACTGTTCATGGCCCATCGAATCATGAGAAAAAGGGCCCTCGTAATTTCTTTTTTTCCACCAGAACTGCGGAGAAGTTGCTTTTTAATTTAGGAGAAACTTTAGGTTAGATTTTAAACTACAACTTCTTCATTATCCAAAATGACAATTATAAATCTGTCAAGATCTTTCAATACTCGAACTCTGTTGCTGCGATGGAGTTTCTGTTCGTATTCTCCCACCACCAAAAATTATTTTGTGTGTCAAAGTAGGTACTACTGTGATCTTAATTTATTTAAATTTTGACATTGACTTCATCTATTTTTTTCAAACGAATTCAGAAAAAAATTGAAAGAACTTCCTAAACTTTTGAGGCCTTGCGATAATATTATTCGAAAGATAAGCTAGGCTTTAAACCTTTCGCCTTATCTGCGTCACAGATGACCAATTTTCAAGCATCCTCGTTTCACATAGAGTTACGGAAATTTCTTGCGGAAAATTTCAAGTCCCTTTTATTGATAAATAAATTCGTCGCGAAATATTATGATATACTTTTCTATCTAGGGAATACACATTTTAACCAGTTTCACAGAGTAATCAAAATAAGTTTTCCATATCAGAGGCAAATTTCAGGTAGTTTCATGCACTGTCGTATGAAATGACTAAACATTCTGTCCATTTTTCGAAATGTTTAGGATAGGGACTGCTCAGTTCAGTTCTTTAATTGTCCTTTGCACCGGTTATGTAGCCGATGGTTGTGGAATGAATTTAAGGGAAAAAAGCTAAAAGATTTGGCCTGGTCCAAAATGAACGCAGTCTTAGTGTCATCGTAAGTCTTGGCGTTATCGTGCAGACTCAATTAACGCTCATAGCGCGTGTTGAACCTGTAGCAATCTAACATACTTTATTGATGACTTTTAACGCAAGAATTGATTAGAAAAAGACGTTAAAGAAAGTTCGAATACATTAAAAGTGAATAACGTCGAAATTTACAAGAGCCTTGCCAGGCAATTGATGCATCGTATATAAGTGATCACAAATTCGTGAAATAGCCGTACAGCAGACATTTATTCTAAAATCATAAACTATGGGAAGAATTGAATATTATACCACCTTTTATTCATAATTGTAAAATTAAAAATGATCAAAATAAAAAGCAAGTCCCACCAGCTCCAGCTATAATATGATTGGGTACGGAAATGATGTCTTAGGATCTTTTGTGTCGCCGTTTTACAAGATTATTCTTTTGAATAGAATTAAAAGCCTTTTTTTTGTTTTTATTCACCATAGCATAATACAGACTGTCCCACAGATTGTGTATCATTTTTGACCTGTAATTTTAGTCACTTTGCATAGAGCAATATTCATGAAAATTGGCACACTTATGGAAAAAGGTCCTTAGTTTTGTTCAGTGTAAGCAAAATTTTAACATTTTGACTTCAAGATGGGGTCCAAACCAAAAATTTGAATTTTCCTTATGGGGTTTCAATGTTAAAAAAATCGAGATAGAATAAAGTATGAATTTCGTTGACCAAGAAAGTCAATTCTTAGGTTTTCGGGCATGAGAAAACCGAAAATAATACTTTTATTTACGAAAATTCAACCATTAACCAAGTAAGGTCACCGTTAAGGTCAGAAGAGTGGAAAAAGAATAGCATACCAACAAATATATCGACACTTAGGTTTTATAGGGTGCCCAAGTCATTGGCATTGTCCATATACCCCTTTATTCAATCAATGACCTCCAAGGTTGATACGGAGGTCAAAGGCCATAGAGGTAAACGTCTGGCCATCGTGACAACCAACGTTTCGAACCATAGTTTTAAAGGGCGCCAAAGTCAATTAGGCAGTTCATAGATCCGTCTTGTTGATTTTTTGACATCCGAGGGTTATAATGGGGGTCAAAGGTCGTAGAGTTGAACGTCGGGCCATCATGACAACCAACGTTTGGAACCATAGGTTTTAAAAGGTGCCAAAGTCGGTTTTTCGGTTCATAGATCCGTATTGTTGATTATTTTAGCCTCCGAGGGTCGTAACGGGGGTCAAAGGTCATAGAGGTATGTTTGAAATAACAGGGAAACTATGTCCCCGACCAAAGGTTCTGAAGGGTGACCAAGTGAGTGGTGTCCCACTTGGACAGTCTGTATATCTGGCACTGTTAAAAATATTTCGGATACTTAATATTATTTGTGATATCACATGATATGTTAATATTGGTATCTTGAATTATTGATGAACTGACGAAAATCAGCAAGCATTCTGAAAGTAAAAATTGAAGAAGAACCGCTTGGTTGAGAACTGAAACCGAGAACCGGGACCAGGCACACAATCAGAAAATAATTTGGTTGGGGGCTGTTAATCGTGATAGAAGTTTACCATATCCTTTAAATAAATCTCTATCGAGAGATTTACGCAAAATTGATATTACAATCAACATACGAATAATAATGATCTAACACTATGTTAAGGATACCAAAGGATGAAGTTTGCCATGAAACAATATTTGACTTAGCCGGGATTCGAACCCGGATCTTCCGATTCCCGGTCAGGTATGTCAGCCAGTTACACCACGAAGATAATATACCTGACCGGCAACCGGGAGATCCGGGTTCGACTCCCGGCTAATTCAAGCATTTTTTCATTGTGAACTTAATCCTTTGGTGTATTTAACATTGCACCCGTGCGCGTGACTGCGTACAAAGTCATGTGTTTCTGCAGTGCATTGATCTTTCATTAGTTAATTCTGTGTTAAGTCGCTCAAATACGATATTTTTGGGAAAACTGAACAAGGTTTAGGGAGGTTTTTAGGCCTATTCATAGCTCCCTACCTGATTGCGTGCCCTACCGGGACCAAGTATCTATGTTAGTCATTAACCAGAATTGGAACTGAGAAAAAATAGGAACCGAATTTCATCATTAGTTTTATATTCTTTCATGAACGCCATATTTTCTCGAGATAAGAAAAGATAACTCCTCTTCTATCAAGACCATCTTTTACTTCTATTCCATCACTAAGCCAACCTTCGTGGCTGCGCCACGACTCCCCGCCGTGCCTCCAACCTACCATATTTGATGTTATAGAGTTAAAGATTATGGTACTAGATTACTCGCTCCTTTGTTTTTCACCGTAACACATACGAGATAGATTAGCTTAATACATGTAGTCTATCAGACCGTCTAGAATTGTTTCAGGCTTCATTTGGTGGAAATACTCAACGTGTGAATTGGATATAGGCATGTTTGTCTTAAAACTGGAATGGCCAATAAATTAGGAGAGAAATATTACAAAAAAGTACTCCTTCCCATCACTTTGAATTTATAATCACAAATATTTTGCAAAACGTCTTTCTTTGACATTTGGAGGAGATTAATGTTACTCATTAGCTGGCAGCAAATATTTTAACTCTGCTTTACCATGAAAATAACCATTATTTACCAACAAATAATGAGATATTACCTGATCTGTGTAGTTAAAAAAAAACAGCGCGATATATCCATAATAAAAACTACAAATGGAAATTTCAACACTTTAACATAAAGCTCTACTACCGACGATGGTTTCGACATGTTATGCCACTTTAAAGGTCATAATAATGAAACATTCTGAAAATTATAATTAGAGAAGAAACGCTTAATTAAGAACTGAAACTGAGAACCGGTGCCAGATATACAGCCAGAATTTTATTTCATGGGGGTATAATCGTGGTAGAAACCATTCATATCGTTTAAATACATTACGAGAGATTTGCGTGAATACGAGAAAAAGTGGAAAACTAACGTATTTTAGGGAAATGTTCAAGATTATGATCAAAAGACACATAATGACGAAACCATGTGCCGTGGTGGTGTTTTATATTTAAGTGTAGAAATAACCATATGTAGTTTTGACCATGAATCAATCAGATTTTTTTATACTGACCCCACTTCCGCGAAGACCTTCTGTTACTTTTTTGTCGTAAATTATGAGAAATTTTCTGTTCCTAGATTACTAGTACAAGAGGAGTGCATGTGTTCCTAGATTACTAGTTCCGTCGACAATCTATCGTCGTTTTGATAAGGTTTAAACTGTATCGTAGTTTATGTTGGTAAAAAAAACTCATGCAGATATGGGAATTGGATTCTTCTTTTATTGAAATAAATATTTAAAGTTTATGTTGCTAGATTAGTCATTCCTTTGATTTTACCCATAACATATGTAAAGTTGGTTTGCTTAATAGTACGTGTAATCCATCAGATTTTGATTACTAACCCCACTTCTGTCGAGACCTTCTGTTACTTCTATTCCATCACCACGCCAAGCTTCCCAACATCCTTCATGGCTACGTCGCGACTCACAGCCATACCACCAACCAATCATATTTTATGTTCCTTCCGCGACGTCTCGTCGTCCGCCTCACCTGTCCCGATACACTCTTCCGAGGAACACATGCACTCCTCCGAACCCGCCTTTCCACCTCCCCTACCTTCATCCTTTAGAGAGAGGCCTATCCGATGCAAAAGACCGTGGACTTTTCAGCAGATGTTCGGTTTCCCCACGAGGAGCGTTGACGCGCTCCACTGCGCCTCCTCCTCATACTTTGCTCTGGCGGAATAGAACCCGCCCTTCATGCCACGCTCTCTCACACGCTAACCCTCTTTTCTTGACGACTAAAAACCGCCGCGAGGGCATGCAAATGGCGAATGATGCATGGTGAAAGTCGCCCATCCCCAAAACCCAAAAGAAATAATGTAAAAAAAAATATATGTATATGGAACGCGCGGATGCTTGAAAAAACGTAGCGAGGTAGGCCGTGTGGGAATATCAAGATGGCGCCATTTTAGTGAGAGGTGTTGGCGCGCGCGCTGCACAAGGGCGCATGGTGTGGAAAAAAGGAGGATTTGCTCCGTTAAGGTCTTCGCCTCCCCTTTTTATTCTTATATCTCACCTCCTTACTCCCCCAACGACGGAGGAGTGAATTTGGAAATGCTCCTCTTCAGCGCTCCACACTTCCCTTTTCTACTCGCCACTCCACTGAGTACAGCGCCTCTGGCGGGCGGAAGGCGCGAAAGAGGAGGCGACGACGGAGCTTTACTTCCATCTTCCGCCGCAAGAAGTCGTGATTAATGAGTTTGCTCGGGGTCTTTAGGCTGATAGATGGCCCCCCACGGGAGTTGCCCAGCGCTATCGCACGCTTCCAATACACTGAGTAAATCTTTCTCTGCTTGCTTCCCACCTCTTGCGTATCTCATAGCCTCACGCCTCACAAGTCCCTTTCTCTCTCCAGCGTGGGAGGGAACTAGCTCACAAATGCCCGGGATTCCATAGAATGACTGACTGTGGCCGAGAAAAACCTTTGGATGAGCGAGGAATATGGCCCTAAGTCGCGAGGGAATAAAGCTAACCTTTGTTTTCGGAGACCGATCCAGTCACACTTTTTTGTGTCACACTGGAATGTAGATGGGTAGGGATCAAGGAAACTCTGTAATAAGGCGCCAAATCGATCATCGGTTAGATAAGGCTCAAACTGTACCGTAGTTTATTTTGGGAGAAACTCTGGCAGCTGTCTTTTTAAATGAACTTAGATTAAAATTTTTTTCCGAACACGAATATCTATATACTAGAGTTTGATTCACTAAATTAGGCATTACGTTGGGAATGTATTTCGTAATTTTCCATGAAATCAATTTATATTTTGAAAAAACTAAAGATTATGTCAAGGCGTAATGTTAACTTCTAATGCGAGTTAAAACCTCTTCTTTCCACCGAACTTTGGTGGTAGTAGCGAAAAGAGCAAACGTAAATGAAAGAATGTTGTAGCACTTTATGAATCAAGCACAATATGAAGTTGCTTTTTTAAATATCAATATAATGTTTTTTTGTTTTACTATCATTTTATTTTACACATACCATTCTGTGTGTAAAATCGACCCCTTTGAATTAAAAATTGATGACGTCATTAACTCATGCCAATCCCGTTGCGACATCTAAGAAACTTCTCGTCCTCGCTCTTTTGTCTCACTTGGTTAGTTGTTGTTCACATTTTATTTAGCGTTTCTTTCTTCAGTGAGTGGTTCTCCCTTAAAAGCTGAAAGAGTGATAACCGGGACTTAAATGACGTCACCAACTCATGAAGAGTTGGGATATTTTTGGCTTTTTCTTGTCTTGCAATTACGGGAGAATGTCTGAATCGGGAGGATTTTTTTGCCGTGAACTATCTTCCTTTGCCAAACTGAAGTTAATGAATTTGAAACAATTTGATATTGAAAACCCTTAGTAATTGTATTCGAAGATTTTTTTTGCTTCCAAGTCTATTTCATTTTGAGAACAAGTTTTATTTTACCTTGCATTATTAAGATCCATCGGCAATTTCCCCATCAGCTTTTATCTCTGTGCTCCACGAGATGTTTGCTTGTAATCTATCTTTTCCGCGTGTGAGCAGAGCGATGGAATTGTTCTGTGGAAATATGTCAGAGCCGAAACAAGCAGCAAGTTGCTTTCCTTATGTTTTACACACGATAGAGACCAGCGACCTGAGAGCAATAAAGCAAGGAGTTTGCCCCTTAGCAAACCCTTTTGATGGCATCCTTCACTTCTTGTTAGGCTTGTTTTATTGGCCTTTTTTGCCAGGGCGCTTTAACCAGTAACGTGGGAGGGTCGGATCATTATGACAGGTTCTCCCTCCCTGCCAACCCATCCTTGCTACCCATCTGACGCCATGGATACAAGGGGCATGGGAAAATATCATTCCCTCCCACAAAACCCGAAAATCAAACGGTTTCGCCATGAGATAATAATACAAATATTGAAAACTAATGAAACCCATGCAATCCTCTATTGAATCAGGTGTATGGTAAATAATTTGATTTTCTGGTAATTAATTAACCGTAAAATGGGCAGGTACACTTCAGCGGTAAAAAATATAACGATATCTAATTCACATATTTGCATAATAACAATAGGTAATCGCAGAAGTGGTGAAGCAAATAAACTCTTGATTTAAAATTCTGGACTTATTTATCTCACACACAATCCATCACGTTAGTAAGGCACTCACTGGAATTTCATACTCTTTTTTCGAGCGTTTACTTCCTTAAATATTGCAATCCTCCTTAAACGAGTACATGAACAAAACTCAAGTGTCACCAACTCATGAAAATTTGGGGGCATTTTCGGCTTTTTCTCGTCTTGAAATGACGAGAGAATGACTCACTCGTGAGGATTTTTTAATCGTAACCGTCTTTATTAACCATCTACTGAATTCTATAAATGAATCCCGATACAGTATGATAGTGAAAGCCATTAGTTATTGCATTCGCATAATTTGTTTGGTTTCCTTGTTGCATTCTGTGGGAAAATATCATACCCTTCTACGCAAAGCCAAGACCAAACGGTTTCACCGAGGGATTATAATACACACATTTGCTTCTTACTAAACTTAAATAAGATTATATTGAATCGCAATGGTAAATAATTAGATTTGCTGACTTTTTAACCTCACACAAAATCTAACACGATTTCGGGGACCTGAAGCAATGTAATTAGTTCAAAAATACACCACATTCTCTAACGGCATAATCTCAAACGAATATAAGTACGCACTAGTCAAGTTTCGAATCTTGCAGCATCAAAATTAATTAAAAATAACCCTATCGCTCATTAACGTGCAATAACATGCATCGAATTTGAGTGCAATAATCCTTTTCAAGTAGTCAATAAGCTATGGTGTAGAGGCAAACATGTTTGTCTAAGAGCTTAATAGACGAAATATATCGTGAATTGCTTTGGCTTTTCCCGAAAATCCTTGAAATTCAATAACATTAGGCCAGCCTCCCAGTCCCAATAATGATGTTTGAAAGAATTATGCTGTGATCTTGTTCCACATTTTTGCAAAGTTGCCGATGGCGTGTCTCAAAAACTAAAAGTATTTTTCCGTTTCTTGATCCCTCGCCTGTTTTTCGAGGTATTTGCTCATGTAAACCAATTTAAATGTAGGAAATAATATGGAAATGAAATACCAAGTTAATTAAAGGTGAAAACTGGACGGATTCTTTTTTTGGGTACGCATTAAAAAACTCTAGTTTAAAAAAATCACAACATTTTCAACCTAATGTGGTACCTGCTCATTAACAGTGATCTTAATAGATCTATCTAATGCCTTAATAGACCTATCCATCTAATAGATCTGTCTAGTGCCTAGAATAGGTAATCTCATAATAATTAAAATATATATTAAATTCAATTGCAAATAAACTATTTCCGGTTATTGACTGAAATAGGTCCGAGCACATACTATATGAACCTATTGCTATTGCAAAATGCTCTTAGAGTAAGGGCAACTGGGTAGTCCTATAAAAAATCCAATATATGAATGGAGATGGACGAGTATATTTTAAATACTTAATGTTAGAATCGAAAAATATAAAATTGGAAAGCATTGTTTGACAGGCAAAATTTAATATGCCGAATTCATTCATCTAATAGCATTGCATAGTATATGAAGTGTGAAATGACATTCTTTTGGAAAAAAAATTAATTCCAATTAATTAAAATCCAAAATTTCGGATTTTTAAGAACTCAGAAAGATTAATTCAATGTTCCTTGTCCACGAAAAATCCAGAAAACATGCAACAAAACTTAATTGTTCACTGATGTCTGAATATATCGACTCAGGTTTTCATGAGTTTTAAGTGATCCTTTCATACTTATTTTATAACCCTCGATTTCAATACTACGAACGTGAAAATGTCAACTCTCAGTCATAAAACCTTGTAACTTCTTCTATTACTTTGACTAAGCGAAAGGTTCGAGTCAGGCTCGGATTTTTTCTCTGAGAATTAATTAAAAGTCCATGAAGTTTGGCTATTTTGGCTCAACAAAAAATTTGATTTCTCCTTCTAAACAAATTGTGTTTTATTTAGTATTTAAACAATTATGAGCCAAAAAGTGGTGTTAGGTAAGGAATTTTGGCTACCATTGGATACTGTGAGGATTTCGTGCTATTGTTTGATTATGGATACTGCTAGAATACCATGAATTAGTTCGTGCCACAACGCTCAATCTTGGTTAGTGCTCGACGTAGTGCTGTAACTAAGGTGCGAAAGGAGACGATTGTCATTGAACTTCGTGACAGAATTATAGCTGTCTCATCTAAGACTTAGTTAAGAAAGGCTCTTGGCCAAGCTATAATGTTAATAAATAAAATAAAGATATTTGTAAATTTTCCGTAATTTCATTTTTTTTATTAAGTGCTCTTTAGTAGCCGGTTCAATATGAATGCATGCTTTCGGTCTGACGCTACCATTCATTTCCTTGATACGAAAAAAATGGTTCTCTTTGATTAATATTTTCGAATGAAGAGATTTTCACGTCTATTCTTGTCGAGTTCTATGTATTCATAATCGAATGGAAGAAATACGATAAATCATTGGTCCACGGCTACTTGATGGGCTAAGGGTTATAAATGTATCGTAATCGATATTCATCAAAAGATAAATCCCCTTCTCAGCTCCGTATTATTTATAAGGGATGCTTTGGTGGTCAGAACTCTGTGGCGTAAAATCACATAATGAGTGGATCACCGAAATATTTCATTGAAGCCAGGGAAAGGATGGATTTTCATTAAAAGGGTGCGGTCCTATCCGATTATATACCCCCGGAACGTCATTACTGCGTAACGATTGTTTAAACTGTGGCATCGACATCAGAGGTCCCTTGATGTACGGCCTCGATTCTGAATAATTGAAAAGCACTCTCTGCCCGGACATTCAAAATTGAGTGAGCTCATATAAATTTTCACGTGCCATTACAGTAATTACCGGAGCGCATGGCAAAGTTCCTCAAATCGACCGTCGGTCCTCCCTTCCATTCCAGAACCAGCTGTCCTTAATCCTCTTTCATCCTTCTTCGTTCTCCTCATCATATGCCCCTATTCCTTTCTCTTTCCATTTGCGAAATTTATGAATTGATTAGCAAAACTGCCTATCTAGATTTCTTATGAATATAACATTGAGCGATATTGGAAGAGTTCAGCGGCTCCCAAACTTTTTTCCCTCCCGTACCCCTCCTTATGTGCATAACTAATATTGTACCCCCAAAAATGTAAGGTGCACATTTTATTACATAATTACACTACGGGTAGGGGACACTTTTAGCTATAAATAATAGTATAAATAGAAACTTTGTTTCAAATACCCCATATAATACGCTTACATATTTCCTGTTTAAGACGACGCTGTTGCCTGAAGCCACTGTTGCCAGACTATAGGGGAACGTAGCGTCCGCCATTACCGATTATTTTCGGCGTAACCCCGACTGGTTTGTCCTGTACCCTCAAAGGATACGCATACCACCCGTTGGGAACCTCTGGAATAGTTTTATAAACGTTCTCTCTAAGCAAGGTGATAGAGACTAAGGTGACCTCACTTTGCTGTCTACGTGTCGTTTATGGCGTCACGGCAGACACCTCGCTCAGCCGCCTGGCCGGAACAACGTGCTATTCCCGGGCTTTTGCTATCATATTTATTTCAACTCTCCCCTATGAGCTAGATATGCCATTGAAACGACTGTGGGTTGGTGGACTACATATTTGACATTAGAATTCGTTCAATAAAATTGCCTGTCATAAATTTAAAGCACGAGAAAGTATATTGTTAAAGGACGACTTTGAACACCAGCTATTTTTACATTTACGCACAGATTTGTCACCACCGAACTGAAAAAGCGAAATGTCCGAAGAACAACAAAAAGTGCCATTTCCAAATACAATCTTCAAAAACATCCCACAAAATCAAAAACAACGCAACGATTTTCATAACAGTGAAAGAATATTTAATGTCCGCCCTTTGTAGCTTTACTAGAGCTGTTAGAACACTTAGCCACCGTACAACGTATTCTTTATAATGCTTATATAACGCACAAGTATTGGTACGAGAGCAGTAATAGGTATGTACTGCAATATTCGTTGGCAAAACTGTGAGTTTTCATGCGGTGCATTTATGGAGTACAGCTGGGTTTCTACAGTGACGTCACAGTTCTTCGGCGAAAGACACTGAGACCATCTCTCCTAATCACCTTGCTCTCAAAGTCTCAACGCATTCCAACCGGAAATACTGGATGTTTCAAAAGGAATTTCGGAGTTTTAACGCTTTCTAATAGTTATTACCCTTAAATTACACCTATAAAAGAAATATGAAATGGAATAGCAACTCAAAAAGTTTCTTTTCCTTGTCAAAAATGCGCATGTGCACCTAATGCATGTGCACGTAGTGCACCATTATCCGTTAGAGAGCGCTAGTGGGAAAGATGGCGACTAGTCAACAGAAAGCTTTTTGGGTTTTACAGATTACAAAGACAGAATCTGTAGTTACTGTGCAACGTTCGTTCCGTATTAACATCGGTTCTGAACATTCATGACTTCACTTCCAGTTGATTCCCGATTAAAGAAACAGAATGGAATTATTGCACCATTTACTCAAGAGACACTAATCAACAATTGGGACGAACTCGCATGTCACCTTGACGTGTGCCGAGTGACAAATGGTGCTCACATTGAAAACTAATTGGCGTTTATGTTAAACTGCTTGCGTTGCCCTTTCATTTGATGAATGATTTATAGCGGTAAGTTTAGTTTAATACATTTTAGAAAGCGTTTATGCCCAGATGATTAATTTGAAACTCACGGTACCTGTATGAAATTTCACAAGCTTTTCACAAAAAATTAAATAGGCAAACGCTATTTATTATCATAACAATTTGTTTTCCATTGAATAAGGGTTGGTAGACGGCGGATAGCTGAAGAAATAGTGGAAAATGAAATGAAATAGCAACTCTTCTCTGAATGAAATGATGATCTCTCGAGTAAACACGTGTACTCTTTATTCCTATCACGCGATACGTAAAACTCACACATTCATGTGCTTCGAAGAAAAAGTTAAATACATTTCATATAATTATTCTTAAATTTACTCTTCTATTAAAGAGATTTTAGCCACCTCCAAGTAATTTTTCTTGACACTTAAATGCACAGCAATGGTGCACCATTTCGCAAATCGTGTGCAAATCACGTAACACGTTAAAAGCTCTCTCTGCTCAGATATTAAAAATTGAGTGAGCTCATTTAAATTTTTACGTGCCATTGCAGAAACCACCAGAGCATAGTTTGCCACTGAGACACACGAGGTAGGTTGGGACCAAGGTAGTGACGTTACCCACCCTCTTGTAATCTTTAATCTATGACGTCGTTAATTCTTTTATTATTATATATGTTATTATTACTATAGTATTAATTATTATTAATTATTTTATTATTATATAGTATTATACTACCTAATACACATATCGAAGAAAGTTAAAAGATGCAAATAAAAACGTAATTTTCAGGAAAATACGAATTATAACAGGAAAGTGACTGAAATTTTCAAATATTCAGCCATCGGTTTAAAAATGTTAGCTCTCTAGATTAATTGACAGTACTTTTAAAATTCAACCCATCACATCACTAATAGAGCTAACTAAAATAGCTAACTAAAACTAATGAATGAATGGCTTATGAACCACCGATAGAGCACTTAGGTTGCCTGAGATACAACAATTCAGTCACAAAAGAATTAGTTCCCCTTGGAAAATTACATGCGTTGGCCAACTGTCATGGGTATCGTTTGAATCATGTAGTAAAATATATTGCACAATGATACTCTCATTATTATTTTGAAGTAATCGTTGCTAGCGAATCTTCTAGGATATTTTGAAATAGTTTCCACCTCATTTTTTATCTATGGATTTCGGGAAATCCTCCTTTCAATATTCCCTTCTATTGCCATGCACTCGATATCCAATCTTTTGTAGCACCATTTTGCTTTTACCATACTTCAAACATCAACAGCGGTACACATCAATAATCACCAAATAAAATAAGCATTCAAGTAATATAGCAAACGAAACAATTACTATATTAGACTTTCCAACAATGGTTCTTACAATCATATTGATTTCCCACGATTTATTCATTCCATGTGGCTATTTCCGATGTTTTTAGTAAGTTTCAGTGGAAATTTTACTTGCTTTGACATATTCTCTTTATATTTTCAAGAGCTCACCATTGGTGTTCCTGAATCAATAAGCGTCTTTCCTTCCATAAAATCAAAAACATCACTAATGAGTATTGCTTCGATAAAGTTCGAAATGAAGCAATGATGTGTTATAGTAAAGCAATAAACTAAGACATTTAGTCAGTAAAAAAACTATTTCCTATTTAAAACCTGTCATTTCTTTGATTTAGCAAGAGCATATTCATCTCCCACCCTACACATTCCAAGAATGTAACCTTTTTCGATTCAGTGAACTTTTCGAAAAAGATCGCCTCGAAAGAACCGACAATTCAAGATAAAAAACCTTGCTGTCCATGTAAGAGCTTAATGGGAAATTGACAACAATAGTGCCGCAGAACAAGTTCCTTTGTCTGAGATAACAGCTACGTTAGGAAATTGCCCTCTGTTACCGAAACCATTATCGAATTTTAATAAGGAACTTGTGCGCTGGATAAAAAAATCCGCTTTGTTTTCCAGCAATGAATGGCTTCCTTAGAGTGATACTGAGACCGGCTTGCTTGAAAAAAGGAGAAGAGGAAAATTAATAGTGGTGTGATAGCGGAGAACAGACGGCTTTAGAAAGAGATTTAGCGACAGGGGTACCAAGAGGAGGAGAGGTTAGGAAAAGCAATGGGGAGGGAGGAATATAAAGAGAATATAAGGCAGGCCAGCCAACCGAAAATGTTTTCCTGGATTCAATTAACGTCACAATTCAAGAGGAGGTTTAAGGGGCCTGGTAGGATAAGATGGTAAAATTGGGCCTTTAGCCGATTGAAACCAGAATAATGCCAACGTGCAGAGAAAAAACAAGCTTTTGCACGAATTATTAGCCCTATACGTAGTAACGTGACCCATATAGGGTTAACCGATGGTCGATTAGTTATCTGCAAATATATTTGTGAAAAATTATTTCTTTTCATTTTGTTCATTTCATTTCATTTCAAAAATTAAGACATTGAAATAATAAAAAAATGGATCGCTATCACTTAAATTTATTTTTACGATTTAAACGCTGGAAGACGTTTAAAAATTCATAAAAAATCGCTATACCTTGTATTTTAGAGGTAAAAGAGTTTGTGCGTCATGTGACCACTTAGAGGGCTACCAATTAGTGGAAAAGCATGTTCTTTTATTATCCGCATTGTAGAACCAGTCTAGTATCAATCGACTTTGAGGCTGATTTTAGTTACTTTGTTTGATGGGTGTTTTATGCGCATAGTTGGAAATAGGATCATTGTCAAGAAATCTTCCCAATATTATCCTCACTGATTTTTCCAATGTTTACTAGGACGCCGTAAATAGCAGTTTAGGGATATTTCCTTCTCAATTCATATTATTTATAACTGGCAATACATGTGAAACTGAGTTTTCTTATTTCAAAAAGATGAAAGGTTGAAAATGATAATTTTGTATCTAATGGTAAGAATAAACTTCATTATGCCTCTCTCCCTTCTGTGACTGTGCGGGACAACTCAGTTACTCCAACTCATTTTAGTGTTGTATAATTTTTTAAATTTAGTGTTTTGTCACTTTGATATTTTATATATTTGAGCTCGACCACTTTGTCACTATTTTGGCGACGAATGATTTTTTTGCGTTTATTTTTTTTTAAACTTCAATTTTTATTGGTGGGGTAAATGAGTTATCCCGCACAGCTGCTGGTGGAAGTAAAAAAAATGCTATAGGAGTGCAGGGATGAAAGTTGAATTCGATAAATTTTATTATATTATAGCTTCAATAATGCCTATATCCTACGTGATGGTACCTTTTTTACTTGTTTTTTCATATGATGTTATTGAATGTACACTTACGATAGCCAAATATGAAAGATTCCTGCCATTTTGCAGACAGTCAACCTAAATGAATCCTACAATTTATTTTTGTATAGCACAAAAAAAAAGATTTTATATTTAAAAAAAGAGCTTTGGTGTTTAATTACAGGGAAGCAGTGCTCTAGTTGGGCCGGTACGGGTCGGTAACGCGTGCCCCCTAAAATTCAAACTCGTTTATGCGTACCTGTTAAAGTACCTTCAAGGGTGGATGTATACATTGTCAGTTGTTGGAATTTTTCGCGAGTATTGCCCAAATTTTTTTTCCAACAACAGCACTGCAGGAAAGACTATAATAAAACATGTAATTTATGAAATTGATGGTTTGAGGCATAACTTTGTGAAAACAATTCATTATGAAGAATGAAAAGAAAAAACTTTGCATTTTCACACGAGATATTTAATTTACACATTTACACGACCATGGTCTACCACGAAAACAAATTAAATATTTCATGTAAAAGTACAAAGTTTCTCCTTTTTCATTCTTTACATAATTTATAAATTATAAATGGGGTACCTAATATACCCCACACAGTCGTTCACGTAAGTTTTCTAGGCAATGTCACGGACGGGTTAATCCACTGGGCTCCAATTCAACACATTCAAACACTGATCTGTTTTCAGTTTGAGCGCTTGACTTCCCTTCAGCTGTCTGCTTCCTCCTCAATCCCACGCCCCCAAATTTTCTTCTCATCTCATTTATCTCTTTCCACCGATCCCTTATCTTGTCTCAGACCCCCCCGGACCCACGCACTCGGCCTTCTATAAAACAAGAGCGGATACCTCCTCGCTGACGCTAAGATCCTTCAATGGGTGCATCAATTATGCATGCGGTGATATTGGTTCTATCTCCATCTCATTCCGTGCAGGCCCACACAGTGGTCCCTTCAAAGATGCACAAACCTCTCCCACACTATCCATCACTATTCCTTCTTTTTCAGCTTCTCTCTCCACTGGAGCTTCACTTTCCCACATCCAACCGATCTCCCTTCAAATTCACCCCCACCACTTCCAGTTCTTTGTAAACAACACTCCAGCCACTTCCCTCCTCTTCCAAATTTCTCAAGCAACAGCACAGTATATATACCCCACAAAGGGGAAGAGTCAAAGACTTAAAAATCGATCTGGTTTATTGTGACCACATTATTGTGCCTATTACGAGTGTCAGGGACGCAGCTAGGAATTAAGGCTAGGGGGGGTTTTAGGCACCAGGGGTGCAGCCAGGAATTAAGGCAGGGGGGGGGTTTAGGTGCAACTAATACCGGGGTGTGTGGGGGTATGGAATACCCATCAGGATAAGCGGTAGGTGCGAGATTAATAAATAGCGGAATTTTGAGATAAACGGTTCAAAATGGTGAGTTCTACGGCTTTCTGAGGGACATTTTATTTATCCTTACACTACTATTAGTAACATCAATCAAATTAAGTGAAATGTGTTAAATTTAAATATTTCTCTAGGCTCTGGGGGGGGGGGTTTAACTCCCAACCCCCCCCCCCCCCCTCCCTCGCTGCGATACTGACGAGTGTATTATTGGCATTAGAGGTGATCACCGTCAACGCGGGAAACTGGTTTACGACGCCGAGTCAGCTGAAAATAAGACCGCGAATCCCCCAGCTAAGCGTGCAGTGTTGGTAAAGGACAGAGAAATAAGAGTAAAGTCATGGCACTTGAAATGGGTCAGGAAAATGAGGAAATGGTCAGGGAATCTCATTAACATTGCCAGGAAAATTTTTACCGTGATGATCTTATAAAAATTACCAAAACGCTGTCGGCTGGCTGCGGGCTTGTCTTTAATACGGAAGGATGCGTTAAATTTTTATTTGAAAATAGAATAATTCCATACCATATCATTGGGACCGCTGTTTATTATCTAAGTCATTACAAAATAGTATCGCAATAGTAATGTTTACGATTTATCGCTGATTTTTTACTTGTATCTCGCACCCAATAAATTCTGAAAAACATTTTTCTGCCCCGCGCTCAGCTTCTTCATGTTTCTGTCAATGAAAATTTGATCGCAACGCGAAATTATCCCAATGATCAAAACCATACGATTTTTATGCCCCGGAGAAATTACATCCGAGGTGAAGTTGGCCGTGATTGGCCGAGCCCAGAAAATATATTAAGTAATGATCGAAAGGAGAATGCGGAAAAGTCAGATAAAATGAGGATTTTTATCAGGTAAAATAGGGGATTGTTCAAGAAATTTTTATTCGAGCATCTAGTGACAACCATGTGTACCTTTTATTTTATTTAGAATTTAGGTTAGAGTTAGAATTAGAAGTGGGCGCCAACATAGAAAACTGGTCTGGGACAAGGCGCCAACGCCGCCGCAGCTGAATATAAGATCTTGAATCTCCCAGGGTATGCCCAGTGCTAGTACGCTTGCTTTTTTCATCCCAGACCCTAGAAGTAGGAGATAGCCTCCTAGATCCTATAAAAAGATCCTCAAAAGGAGTAGTTTCGAGAAAGAAAATTGGTTCATTTCATGTGATCTTATTTATTGCCACATTTTTATGAAAATATTAGGTACATTTTTAATAGACATGCTATAAATCTGGATTTATATTTATAATTTAATACATAAATATGGTATAAATCTTTAAGTGCATGTATATGATTCCATCTGACAAATTTCTAGCGCATATGGAAGTAATTTGTGAAAGTACGGTGTGTAGGAGGAAGACACTGGACACTCCGTGTATTATACAAGATGCTACGTAAAACCTTATGGTCCTTCTGCAATTTGCAGTGGCGATGAAGGACTGCAACTCATGCATTATAAACCATGCATGCATTACTGCATGCATGCATGTAATTACCGCTGAAACGCACCTGCTTCACGACGCATTGACACTCATTAGACTCTTAGTAATTGCTTTTAGCAATTTAGCTTGTCCCATTACCATTTTTTGTTTCCATTTTGTTATCAATATATCGCATTTTCACCACGTCAAGCCTGAAATGACTTCATGCGTTCTTAGCTTTTATTTCATTCTAGTATTTCATTTCCCAAGTCTTGAAGCCGGAGCGCGCCCCTAAAAATACGACCGGACGCCTCAACCATCGAATTTTTACTGCCGGCTCACATGCCCAGTTGAAATCATTGTTAAGCCGGTGACAAATAGCGAGTATGACCTTCGTCGAATGTAGTCGCACATGTAGTGGAGGACTTGCCTTATTCTGACCTTAGATTAAGGGTTGGAAATGAGAGCAAGAGAAGATGACTAATTAAGTGCCGAGCAGTACAACGTGAAATCAAGCCAGAGAGAGCAGTCTGTGTTTTTTGCACTAAAATATTGGGTGAGGCGGAGAGAGGTAGTTTTAGGCGCCGTAACTTTTTATCTGTAACCTGTTCTTTATAAATTTTACAAAGAAAAACCTGGTGATATTTTATTCGTGTTTTTATTTATTCTAGCAATTAATTGAGGAATAACAGAACTACTAGTAAATGGAGGATGCTAATTGTGCTTTAAAGGTGCTAAACAAGTAACTATTAATACATATTTCGTTTAAATTTTGCTGAAAGAAACCGGTAGTAACTCGTCTAACTTAATAAAAGCATTAGTAGAATATTGAAATGTATAGTATTAAAATTAAGCTGGCAGGGTTTTAGTGTATTTGGCAGCAATTTTTGGAAGCAAGGTGAGTAATAGAAAGACGCATCACTATGCGTAACCTAAGACGTAAGACGTCCAAACTATACCAACAAATTTACCACTCAGGCATGAGTTTGATTTTGCAGAGGATGGTATGTACATTCTTAAACCAGGTAAATTTAAATCATGATGAGTTGGAGGAAGTGGTATCTTTAAAGGCTAGCTATCACACACAAAATGCGTCGAGTGATGTATAAATTGTCTGCTTCCCTTCCTTATCAACTTCCTTATTGTGGATATTCCGACATTTCCTTATGTTCATGCTTGCCAAGGCGGAGACATTTTCCAAATCACTTACTAATCCCTGATTGTAATTCATGAATCAGTCCTTGTGTTCCGTAGTTAAATTATCGAAATAACTAGAATTAATCCAGTGATTTTTTGCGAGTGTACTTAATACTACAATATTTTTAATGTCCAAATTTTTAAGAGAGTGCTTACAGATAAAAATATATTTTGAACGTTTTAATAGACTAGGAAACCCCTGTAAAAATTTCACACTCTCACGCTATTATGGAATAAGTCGGTTAAGGAAATGGTGTGATTGGGTTTTAAAAAAAGAAGAAGATGTGTCATAAAGTACTTTCTTTGTAATTCTTCTTTCACAAAAATATACAAAACATTTGAATACAATACAGGCAAGAGAGTTTGGTTCCAATCATGACGTGAACAATAACGACGTCTGTAACTGAATAATGACACGCAATTAGCAAAACTTCTTTGAAGACAAAATATTATACCATTCACCCATGTGCAATCACTATGTGCATTTCGTAATATTTTCAGTTTTTGTTCTCAGTTCCCGATGATAATAATTCTTGAATACTTTCAACATGCTATTTTTATTTATTCTTGATACACGGTAAATAGCGAAATTTCTGATTTTGCATTAAATCTGTATTTTTCGTCAGAAGTCTGTTATTCAACGTTTAAAAGGATAACTCATTTTAGCACTGTTGGTGCAGTATTAACGGAGCATATACTGAATGACAGAATATAACCTTCCTGTAATAATATGCATACATATATGATATCATGCCTATATCCTCACACCTAGGCAACGTAAACAGTGATTTGTGGGGCACACATATGTTCATCCGAGTTCAGGAACGGTTATCAAAGTGGCCAATTTTTGCTATTTACCTATGTTATCTATAAGAATAAATTATATCTTAATGCAAATGTGACGAAGAAAAACTGAATTTACCAATTGGTGACGCTGATAAACGCTGCTTTATTCTGTAGAACAATTGGCTAGAGGGTCAATGACAAAACTTAATTTAGACTTTAATTTCTGAAAAGGCACTTCTGTGAAAGTATACGTGTAATATTTCTCTTACATTACCCCGAAAATTGAACCGTGGGTGCTTTTCTTCAATCAACTCGTCATAATTTTCCAAATAAATGGATTCTCAGCAAGCTCTACTCTCTATTTTCAATTTTGGGGGTAGTAAAAACAATCATATTTTAACATTTTCAGGTGTGAAAGTTTGTAAAGATGTTATAACCTAGTCTCAATTTAGGTCACTTCAAATACCCAATCAATCCGATTTTCCGATTTCATGCAAAGCACACCTTCAGGGGTTCTTCCGATTTCAAGAACGATTGTCAAGAAGCCAATTTTCTCTATTTACGTAAGAATCAAGTATAATTTAGAAGTTACGGAAATTGAATGAAGAAAAACTGCATTTACCAAGTGATGGCGCTGATAAAAGTGCCTTTATTCTGTTGAATAAGTGGCTAGAAGGTCAATGACAAGACTTCATTTTGAAAGTACACTCACGTGAAAGGATATATAAAATAATTTTTTTCACATTTCCGAAAGATGAAGCGTGGGCGCTTTTCATGAATCAACTTGTCATAATTTTACAAATTAATGGGTCCTCAGCAAATATCCTCTTTTCTTATCCTCAAAGTGTATAAAAACAATTGTTTCGACTTTTCCTAGTATGAAAGCGTGTCAAGATGCTATAACATAATCAGAATTTAGTTGGCTTCATAATATCCGATCGAACTAATTTTTTTCAAGCATTTCACTGCCCCCAATTGCAAATAATGAATAATTTTTTGCATTCACTTGCTATATGGTTATTGTATTCGAATTACAATAATTAATTAAATGATTGCATACAATTGCACTAAAACTACCATAATTGTATTTTGAACTGTCCCCAACTATTGAGTGGATACTCAAAGAACAAATAGATTTTGATATCTGTTATGAATTGTATTTGTTATACATAAAGTATACAAAAAATAAATCTTTTCATGCTTCAAAAAATCAAATCGTGAGAGTTTTTCTTCAATCAACTTGACATAATTTTACAAACTAATTGCTGCTCTGAAAATATCATATTTTATTCTCGGGTACACTTTAATTTAAACGTGGTCAAATTAGTACTTCTACTTTATTCACCCAATTACGTACTACTTCAGCTGGGATTAGGGTATATAAGTGTTCTGGAGACGTCTTCCGCACGCTGCCTCAGACGCGGCGATGTCGAGCGGCCGCTTGGAGAGGAAGAAGGTCACTGCTGCCCGCGCCGCCAAGTGCCCCAGTGCACCCTGGGAATTTGACGGAGGGAGTGAGTGGGTGAAGTGAGCGAGGCCCGCTAATGGAATGGCGGGACGGGGTGCGCTCAACACTCGTGTGCGTACAGAGAGCGTGTTTACGGCGGTAATTGCCTCGTTTTGCTCGCCGCCGCCGCCACGGACGGCTTTCGCTCCGATTAGCCAAAGAGAAGGAGAAAAAATAAGCAGGGCCTGCGTTTGCTCATGCGAACGTTTCCCTGCCAACAAGGAGCTGGGAACAGAGGGCTAGGAAATGAAACTGGGAGGCCCGCCACTAAAAGTTGAACTCTTATCTTGCTTAAAAAATAAATACTTCGTGAAAAAATTATTTCATGTAAAAACGCGTTGTTATAACATGGTATATACTTTTTTGTATTACGTGCTGGATATAGTATGTATCAGTAAATATAGGTGTAGCATATAAAATTAGTAAATATTCACGAAAGCTGGCAATAATGTTATTACTTACTAAATAACTTCAGTAACTATTTACTATAGTATGCGCTGTTATGCGGACGTTTGCCTGCCAACTAGGAGCTAGGGACATTGGGCTAGGAACTTAAACTGGGAGGCCACCACTAACATTATTTATCTTGAAATTTTATCTTAGAGTATTAATGCAATGCAATGTAAGTATTGAGATTTTATCTTGAAAACTAAATCTTCACGCAAACGCTATTTCATAAAATATTCGTTGTTACATTATGGTATAAAACTTGTTATATTATATTTATGCCGTTGGATTAAATATCAGGAAATATCCACGAAAGCTCCCAGCAATATTCAGTCACTGACGTTCTCATGCGGGCGTTTCCTTGCTAGCAAAGATCTGGAACTTAGGGCTAGGAAATCAAACTGGAGGGCCGCCAACAAATGTTGCACTTTTACCTCGAAAAATAAGTGGGGCAGAAGTAGGAAAGGAGGGCTCTAATGAGTTGCGTAAGCTTGGAGGCAAAGATGGAAGGGCAGCACATAAAAATTCTTCATATTTATACCAAAGTTTTGTATTTAAGTCTTGGTCTAATGCGCAGAACCTAAAACGCTCTTATCTTTCCTATCGTTACTATGGGGCTCACAATTAGCTACGCAGTTAGACCATTAGTTAGCTAGGCAATCTATTTTTCCGACTATGACAAAATGGCTTTTCACACGCGGGGATCTCGGGTTCGATTCTCGAGGACTCGAGGCTGGAAAAATTAGGGGTTAGCTTGAGAGGGGTTAGGCATTATTGAGTGTCAGGTCGAGTAGGTGTAACGTGGGCAGGTCGAGGTCATAGGTAGTGGGGTAGTTACAGGCCGTAGGTGGTGTTCAGTCGCCAGAAGATGATCCCGGGTCCCTGAGTTGACATCCTTTTCCCTTTCAAGGTCCTGAGTTCTTTTCCCGGCCACTGAAAACTGCATTTAGGAAGCATTTCGTTCTCTGTTTTAACGTAGAAAATGGAGTGGATATTTCTATTCCGAAGATTATTATATTTCCTTCGAGGAAAATTAACGTATTTTTGTATGAAGATTTCACATCTTCTTTTATCAATTTTGGTGATTGATTTCGGGAAAGCAACCAACAACCTACGCAGCATTTCCCGAAAGCAACCACCAAAATTAACGTATGTTTCGATGACGCATGATGCTGCCACCATACGGAATTCAGGTGAACTAAAAACGTCGCTGAAATTTTTACGAATGGAGGAAGAGAGCTGGGGGAATGTATGTACTAATGGAACAACTCCTCAAATGCGAGAGAATGAGATTAGCTTTCTATAATCTTGGGGTACATGTTTATATGTAAGTATTATCAAAAGTGCAACGAGAGGACGGAAGTGTGGGTGAAGGAGGCAGATGTGTTCGGGAAGCCACGAGGCAAACGCTGGAGAGAAGACCCTCTTCTCGTAGCGCATAAAAATGCTTCATATTAATTAACCAAGTTGGGGGTATGTGTTTTTACGACAAAAACTTTTTAAGTGCGTTTTAATTTCTGCCTCGGCTCGTGAAGAGGGCCGGAGTGTGGAGTATCTCAGTGGGTGGGACGTGGAAGACTTGGAAGAGAGGAGCTTTGGAGAAGACGAAATAAAATATTCCGACGCACTCAACAGGGACGGGAGGAAGGAAGGGATCTTTAGTGGCGCTTTGAGAATTCTTCACATCTCCAGCATCGGTCTGAGGCATATCCTCACGAAAGATAAAATGAAGGAAATTACGATTCCTTAACCACAGTGGAGTAAATGACGCACATTTCAGTTGGCACACCTTGAAATGGGGATTGATCGAGGAATTCTGAAATTTACTTCTTAATTTAGTCGAATCACTCTATGATTTAAAACACAGGGGTGTGTATCATCACTGATCAACAATCTTAACACTTTCGCTGTGGCGAACGAACCGGTGCCTCCAGCGCAAACTATTGTCCTGTGCGGAGGGCGCACCCGTGCGTCCTGCTACCACCCGTTTTCAAATGCTCCCAGAATCAACCGAGAACCTCCAGGGCGCTCCAAATTACTTCTCTCTGCCCTATTACATTCCGTACTAATCACTATTGGCCGACGTTTCTAGAAAAAAACTTTGATTTTTTATGTTACTACTTTTTCATCTTTTTTTCATTGGTTTGACACAGCTCTCTACTCGATTCTAATATCTTTTCACCCTTACGCATTTCTTCCCTTTTAGCATTCGTTTTTGTGTGTTCCATTCATGTTAGAGGTCTCCCTTTTCTGTTGTTGACGTATATTGTTGACGTTATGTTTATCAGGCCATTCATTGCTCAAGATATGACCTAAAAGATTATTTGGTTCCTTTTAGAGGTTTTCATGACGTGTCTCAATGATAGATTTTTACAAGCCGCCTGCTAGATAAGGTGAGCCCAGTGGCTAATAGCTGAGCGGAAGTCAAATCTTCGTAAAATATACGTAATCGCGATAGTGGTACAGTAAACAAGAGCTGAATCGAAGTTGCAACATCAACTTTACCATTAGTATGGGAAATGGAAAAAGTTCGTTGATAAAAACCTTGTTGAGAGATTTTGTAAAAATCCAAAATTTTCTCCTTTTTCGTGAGTGCTAATGGAAATAAATTTCTATTCACAAATATAAACATATAAATAAACGGAATCGTCGTGTTTTTTCAATCAGACCCTTTGAGTGATCTCAGATATGCGATTTCAATTTTTAGAGGAAGAAAACTGCTCTAATTTGCATTTAACCTGAAGTAAAACTTGTTTGAGCATACCGGGACTAGCCATGGTGATAACTTTTAAAGAGTTACCCGCAATGCACAAGTTGTGCGAAAAATCCATAGAGACAAAAATCATTCGCCTTCCCGGTCAATCAATCCCGGCCTAGTCGGATGATTTTTCCTCTGTGGATTTATCGCACAACTGAAGTAAAATCATATAATATAAAATTTTTGGTGGATACTGAAATACATATACTTAATATTGCACACTGAATGAAAATAATGACTTTGCTAAGCTGTTTTTCAAAATATGTGAGGAGATACAAGGGGAAAGGATAGCTTGTTCCAAATATCCTGAAAAAATGCGAATTGTTGTTTGCGTGCCTTCTTCAGGATAATTATGTGGGTGAATATTTAATTGGATGACTTTTTGCACATTTCCCACTACTACGGGATTATTCTTATGCATGATCTTTGACCATTTATCAGAAAAAGGAAAAATATAGTAGTACATGGCATAGTGTAATTTTTCAGACATGTGTCCGTGGCAATGCATATTTTTTAACTACAAGAGGAAAGTGGTCCTTTTCGAGTAAGATCAAGAGAAATTATACAACAATCAGGAGATAATCGCATTATTGACAATTAGAATGTTCCTAGGTAGTAATAAGTCTTACATAATATACTACATTGCTCATGAAACTAGTTTGGAGTTGTCAGTAAATATATGCCATATGCAGTGGTGACGTGACGGCAACAAAGATGGCATGGAATCTCCATTATTTGCAAAGGGAGAGAACATTATCATCTTTTTCTCAGTTTTTTTTATTTTATGGAGGATATAAAAATGCCGTAATAATTACGACCAAAGGATGAAAACATGAGAGAAAGGCAAGATAGAGCTATTTAAAGGGCAGCTTAGGAGCTGGAGTACAATTTTTATTAAAGTAAATAGAAATGCGAAAAAAAGGGGACTACAGTATAGTAATCTTAGGAATGAAATGCTATGAATAATAGGTGACAGCTAACTCAAGATGTAACAAGTAGTTTTGACTGGTAAAAATTCCGATATAAATTTACACATAACCTCGGAAACTGTCCTCCACATCTACAGCCTTTAAATTCCAATGGCGTGAAGGGATATGAATAATTATTATATCATTACTTTGGCGTTACTAAAGGTCTGCTCCGACAGTGAGACCCTTTTTCATAACTCTGACTACGTGCTATCTTCGTCATGCGAGCGGTGGCTTTGTCTGAAGGAGTCTGCGTTTCAATAAACGACACACGCCTATCGATATTTCCACTCTTATAATTCTGTTTCCGGAATGGCCTTAAGTTCTTTGTCGCATTCTTTTTGACCGCCTCTTGATTTGTCCGGCGATATTTCAGCGGGATTTCAATTTTGTTAACAGCAAAAAGTCACAGGGTGTTGTACATAGGCTTTTACGAACGCTGACGTAATCGTATAGAATTATTTTCTGCTAAATTTGGCTGCATAAGTTTCGATTAATGAGCTGCGGCATTATCATGGTGAAGAAACACTAACTAATCCGACTAATGGGGGCTTTTTTCGGTCTTTTTCAGCATGTATGCTTTCACTGCGAAGACAGTTCTATAATTTCCATATCATACCTGTAAAATTATGATTCATCGCCGATTATAAAGCTTTAAAGTACATTATCACCAATGGAGACCAATTCCAAGTTGTTTATAGCAGGGCCGATTTTTTTTGCAAGCTTACCATGCTTCAGCCCAGGGTTTCAAGATCATGAGATGCCTACATCCTCTATACATTATCGAGTTTTTCATTTGTTATCTAAGGCAAATTTTTTACAAGGTCAGTAACTCACAACATGTTTAATTTAAATATTGATGCATATCACAGTAACGATGTATTTTATTACCTCTCATGTAATTTACAAAGTTAAAATTGGGAGGTGAGAGGGCCTTATAATGAGGAAAAGCCTACGAACTCTTTTCATCTAAATCTGGCCCTGGTTTATAGGGATTCCGTGGAAAAGATTCTTCTGTTTGCAGTTAGTAGTAATTTACTACATTCTCTAGTCATGCCCATATTCTCGGATAAAATTCTGTGACAGTAAGCTGTGGTTTCCAAGATCATTGCCTATTTAATTCACAAAATCCAGTGATAATCTTCAATCGTGAGTCTTATATTTTTTATTTCACCCAGTGCTATTGCTGTAGGATGTCAACCAGATTTATCATCAGTATTGACAAATATGCAGCCATCTTTTAACCATATATACCATTTTTTACGTCTTTATTGCAAACGCTCACCCTCAAGAGCCTTCTGCCTCATTTCAATACTTTTCGATCAAGTGTTTCAAAGTGAAAGGAAAAACTTGATGGAATATAAAAAAATCTATTTTATGCATTATTCTTGACAAAAACAAAATCCGGCATAATTTAAAGAGGCATTTTCAAGGAATACATGTTGCAAGTGAACTAGAAATCCTGTAGATAACTTCGGATAAGGTTAAAATTCGGTAGGGATTGGATGATTTTGAGAAATACCTAATAATTTAGGTAATTAACTATGAGGGTAGTTATACAAAAGCATTGAACAAGGGCTAAAGGGGATGCTAAAGTTGCTTGTGTGCGTAAACTTGAGTAAGATGAGAAATTACCGTCTATTTTGCTCGTCCTTCATTTTTATCTCGTCGGACCATTTGAAAGTCATTACGTACTGTTACTGTGGCGCAAAATTCTTTGCATTTTCATCTAGAGGGCAATGCAGTGGTGCCTTCGTTACCACAGGCCCTCACTTCTACGCCATTAAATGTAATTAAGACCTCCGTAAAAGCAGAAAAAGAGAGAACACTATCATCTTTTGTACAGAGTTTTTTTTTATTTCATGGGGGATATAAAAATGCCGTAATAATTACGACCAAAGGATGAAAACATGAGAGAAAGGAGAGATAATCATTTAAAGGGAAGATGAGGAGCTCGAATACAAGTTTCATTAAAGCAAATTTGACCCTGTTTTTGTAATGATGGGTCGCCAGCCCTCGTAAGGAGCATTAATGTAATTTTGCATACTGCATGAACACAAGCTAAACTGCAATTCGTTGTTCCAGACGTGACTTCATGGAATAGACTTTACATAATGAAATGCAAAAAAACTTTACAATTCCAAATAAAATTTATGCTGTACAACCTACGTTTTGACGTGGCATGATGACGTCGCAGAATTTTTGTAATGATCACACAGCATTTAGAATAAAGCATCAATAATCACGTGTCACGTCGAAATCTAGGTTGTACAGCAGGAAATACATGTGGAATTTTATTCTTTTTTGGATTTCATTAAGGTAAGCTGTGTTTCAAAATATGTGAGGAGACGTAATATATGGAAAGGAAAGTCTGTTTAAAACATCTTTAAATAAATACGAATTGATGATTATGTACCTTTCGTTGACGTTATTGCATGGGAGAATATTCAATTCATTTATTTTTTGGGCATGTCTCACCATTACGAGATTCTGCTTATGCAACATCTTAGACAATTTATTATCAAACAGAACAAAAAGTAGTATAAAGGAATCCAAATTAAGCCATTATTACTAGTTAGGATTGGCATTACTAAAACATTATTGGAAAAAGCTTTCTACCAAGTTATAAAATTATTTCTAGTAAGTGTAATTTTTCAGTTCATATCCGTTATTACTCGTAAGGATTGCCATTACTAAACCATTAAAACATGGCTTTTTTTGCACGTACTTTCATTCCAACTAATGTTTGACAGTTTTATAAGTTATTTTTATCAAATGAACGTCTTCGTTAGATTACATAAATTTGTTTTAATATTATAATTTAAGGTGAGTCACATTATGCATTTTTGTAATTTTAGCGATATTCTTATGCATATGTCTCGCTATTACGGGACTACATTTCTTTTTACCGATCAGTGAAGTTGTGCAGCAATTATGAAAATTTTAATTATAATTCAAATAGCTTTGAAGAGTTAAATGCAGATGTATGTCAATTTTTATTTTTTTATATTTGTAGAATTGAAAAGAAAATGGAACAATTTTGATTTGGTTTCCATCCATCTCATAGTTTTGTGCAAAGATTAACTTGTGTCCGACTTAACTCCGTCCGGTAATGTGGTCGAGAGTGCTACACTTCTCTCAAAACCTGCCTTTCCGTAAAATGCTATCGGAATATGGACGCTTTACTTCAATTAAAACCTTCTAACACTAAGAGAAAATTTAAGGTTGAACGGAATTTTTACATTCATGAAATAAATAGCAGCTTCAGTAAAATATTTTATAATAAATGATCAAAAAGACAATTTTTATCGTGCCTGAGTCTATTAACACGTATTGTAACCTTACAAATCTATGTTAAAATTAAAACGGGTAAATATTCTGTGTTTATTCCTATTTCAAAGGGAGGACCCAGTTTTCACACTCTTTGAAGAAACCCTAGTAATCACCTGTCCAAACACCCGTCATATATTTTGCACCACAATTTAACAAAATATCTTGGCTGGCATCTACGAGAAGAATCATTAAAATTTCAGCGCTATCATTGTTTTGATCTTTAAATAGTGCCCAACTAGAATATTTTTATACTTCCGATTCTTCGATAGCAACACATCTTATACTAGATAAATTAATGGTGGAACATAAGCCTAAATGAGTAAATTTTAAGTTCCAGGACGAAAGAAAACACCTTGTTATATTTTTCATTATTCTTTATCTTAATAGTTTAATGTTCCGTTAATAATGATTTGGAATTCTTCGAATCATTTTGTCTCTTGCGGTTACCACCCTGGTTTGTGAACATCGTGGCTAAAGGAATTCAATTAAAATATCTTTGGGTAAAATTTCCCAACCACGCACTACACCACGCATCTTCAGTTCTCATTGCTGGAGAAATGAAATGGTAAGGGTGTTGTAATTAATGAAATAATTTTATTTATAGTATTGTGCCCTGTGGAAAAAATTTACCTCCTGTAAATGAAGTGAATTTTATAGTACAATGTCGACATTGCATATTATTGACTTTTTTTAGTTTTGGGAAACAAATTCACTCGATAGGTCAATGGGAAATCGACGCTGGCTAAGTCTACGCTAATATTTGTACTCAAATGTTTTGTTTGAAAGATACGAGGGAACCCCGATAAGCTGAATTATATGCTTGCATACGCCTGCAAAGACTCATGTTTGCACATGGGGTAGGCAATTGATCATCGGTGAGAATCTGGTAAACGGATTATCCAGCATCCACCTACGCGAGCGTAGAAACGATCTCAGCGGTTGTAAGTATCTATATCACTGGCGAGGGATAGGAAGGATACTGATAGAATCACTTTGTTTAATCGATATTTAGTTACGCTGATATTGGGAGAAATCGGGGAAGGGGCCAACTTAAATTTACTTCAAATATTTAAAATAGTAATTTAAAATTGCTATTTGGTCATAATTTCTCGGGAGAGTGGCATCTTTTTGTACCTTACCACACGGACAACATACCTCTGGAAGCTTCCGTGTTTATGAAGTTTAGCATAAGTGGTTTAAACGATATAAAAATATTTGGTTTGGTAATACTTGATACTTTGGCATCTATTTAATGTCATTCATTTTAAGGTGAAACAATGGAACACAACAAAACATCATCATATTTCGAAAATGTGTTTGCTGATTCCCAAACCGATCATCTGGAATAAATGTAATAAAATTGTGGTGAATATTTTTCATATTACTAACTGAATCCGAGTGAGTAAAAGTAACACCTTTATCTTTTTATTGCACCCAACTCAATCACCTGTATATTATGGCTCTATCTGTTTAGAATACCTGCTTGGCATTCACCAAATAAAGAGTTTTAGGTTCTGGATTTTACATATTCATTTACATCTAAATATTACCTCGCAAGCCACCTCAATAAGCGTGTTGTGCGGAGTGTTAATTTACCACCGGCTCAAAACGAAAAGGAGGTGCGCGCTGAAGATGTCGCTACTTCTTTCTCACTATACCAAGCTCATTCTATCATCCATAGCTCATCCACCGCCATAGGAAACTTTCCTCTTAAACACATTACTGTATTGAATGAGGTCTCATGGCCGGGAAACGGAATCCCTATCCTCTTAAGGCCGTTTTACACGGTACACGGAATTGCGCAATCTGACGTACGCGCGGAGGCGCAATCAAAATTGCGTCGCGTAAAGCGGTGAATTGCTAGAACACATGAGAGAATGCGTGGATGCGAGACGGCAAAATAGCCCCTGTTCTAATTTCGTTCATGCATTCGCGCAATTCCACGCCATTTTAGAAATCAATGCAGCTCTAACCTGCGCAATTCCGTGTACCGTGTAAAACGGCCTTTATGGTAAGTAAAATAACATGGGCTTTAAGAATAGGGCAAGATTAGGAGCACTTTCGAAAAATAAGAGTAAATCAGAAGACGAAAATATAAAAAATTCAGTATTTTGAAACCAAATAATTTTAATTTTGTCGCAAGTATAGTCTATGTCGCCGACTAGTTGGGTGGTAGCTATTTTTTTAAATTTATTCAATTAAAAGTAATATTTTATTTGATAAAAATTTGTTCCCACGCAGAATTTTTTAAGTCCGTAGCTGTTTAGGGGAAAAACTAATTCTTATACCTATCAGTTCGGTAAAAAATTTAATATTGTTTTATCGTTTCCATCGGACCTAGAGGCAATGTTAAGTTCTAACCTAATTCTAAATCAGCCTTTTTTTTTGGGTAAAAACTGTAATTATTTCTTTTCTCGCTCCTGGCAGTTTCTGGCAATTCACACAGTTTTACCTTGTGTTCACAAATTTTTATTTCTGCGCTGGATACCATATTCTCGCCGTGTATTCAAATAAAGGCTTGCTGGGTACAAGGTACCACCTCTTGAAGATAATCTGAATAATATAACATGAGAATTAATGCTGATCAAAACTCTAATTTTCCAGTTTTCGGTTTTAGCTTTTCCTTGAATTTTTAAGCTAGAGCGCAGAGGACAAAATACTAGCGCACACCGTGTCGGAGCAAAAGGGCGATTGAGGATGAAGAGTGCCTAAAGATCAAAAATGGTTTCGGATACGTACATTCTCCATTGCCTTGGATAACTTAGGTGTAGACTGAATGTCTGTGAAATGTAAGCGTATTGTTTAATATATATTATTATTATTATCCTTATTTTTAATACATATTATTATTATTTATGTAATGCCTGTCTAATTTAAACTCAACAATTTTTGTGTAAAAACAACTGTGACCGATTTGTTATCCTACTCACCTATGGTTTGTTTAAGCTATTTAACTTTATTCAAGGTAAAACAATGGAATACAGCACAAAATCATAATCTACTTGATTTCGTAAATGTGTCTGTTGATGTCAAAATCGATCATCGGGAATAAATTCAGTGGAATTGTGGTAAATATTTTTGATTATGCTCAATGCAACCGAGTGCCTTGAGGTGCCGCCTTAATCTTGTCTAAGTTAAAAACTATACGAGACTTTTTTTATTCACAAGCCGACATTTTCCACTATATTTCCGTGCAATATTATTGAAAATTATACTTTATATCCATAGATACGACTAACTTGAATTTATCCTGCTACCTTTTTAATCCGTGATAGATGGCTCTATTGGTATAACCCTCCTCTTGTGCGGTCACCGGTCCCTTTATATTTTCAAGACTGATAATGCTTTTACTTGTAGTGAGGACATAGGGAGGCGGGAGAAAGGGTATTTGTGAGCCGCAGATGGAGAGAGCAAGCAAAAGACGAGGGAGAGAAAGTTCATTTTTTTCGCAAACGGAAACAGAAACGAGAGCAAATGGGTTTTAAGGATTTATCCAACTTGTCCCCTCCTTCTCAGCCCTCCCACTGTTAAGCTCATGCTCGAAATAAATTACTTGGGTGGATGAATCTCATTTATCCTCAAATGACCCAACGCTGCTTTTTTGCACGATGACGGTATTCGCATGCCACAAATAGTTTTTTCTGCAGCAGAAACTGATGAAAGGAAAACTGCTTTTTGCTATCCAAAAGGACATAAGAGAAATGGGAAAGTGGCTATAAATATTCACGAGTGATTGGAAGGGAGCTAGTAGTTTTTGCTAATGATCTTCTTTAACGCATTATTTGATGAAACAGCCCTAAGCGATGAAATTAAGAGAAAAATTGAGAGCGTTATCCCTAAAACGGCAGAGTTGAAATAAAATTGGGAATTACATTTTTTTTATTATACAATTTCATGTTTTATATTTTGATTGCTACCAAAGATTTTGCCTCGAATTTTGCTATTGCTGTTTGTTAATAATTGGACTAAAAGTTCTACTTACGAGGGAAAATACTTTGATCACTCTGAAGATCAACGGAGAGGATAGTTTGCCTAAAAAATTTACTGAACTCGTTTTTGCTAGTTTTCTTATTCTCAGGTTATATATACTTTTCTGCGCGCCTTCTGACACTGGATACCTAAGGTAGCACGGTTACCACATTAGTTACTAGTTAAAATGAAACTTCTTGACGGGTTCTAAAGCAACTGTACTTGTATTATCATTGATGACTATTATTCAATTGAAAGTTAATGCATTACTGTAACAAAAACTACCCTCCTTTGAAAACCACAAAGGATCAGCGTCAAAAGGTCATTCAAGCGCAGGTAGTTGGTATTTATGAACTCCAGTAATCCCTGAATACGGACTAATTGCTTGCTTAGCTCAATCAGGAAATAGTGTTTCACGTAGGAGACTTAAAAATTCTGAGAAAATATTTCCATGAAAGGTATTGTGAGAACAATGGAACATTAAAACCTTGGCATTGGATTCATGATATTGCTTTTCCATTAAAAAATAATAATGCTCTGATCTATAATATCTTTTAGGCGGCGACGCTTTTTTGACGGGCCTTCGCTGCCATCGCATCGCCACGAGTTCCAACCCCTCCTAGGTAGAATTTCACCTAGGTCATAGATGTTCGCAATTCTTACCCGAATTCCTTTTCCAAGATTAAAATCATGACATCAAAATTTGCGAATTCAAAGAAGAGGCAAAGAAATAATAGTATAATGCAATAATCAATAATAATATATTAATTCCAACAACATGTTTCGTAGTGCTATTTCTACTATCATTGTTGACTCATGGCCTGGTAGCACGCTTACTTCGGGATTCAGTTGAGCAAATGAGCAACAAGAACGGTATAATTTGATTATTTTGTTAATCGGAGCTCGTAAATTACATACGAAGTAATTTTGGCGATGACACATTCAGAAAATCTTTTTACTCATTAGCCACGTGATCACCTAATCTGGTTATTAATATTATTTTGACTGTATCACTGCAAGAGCACATAATATTTTTTACAAGATATTTATAGTGTTGTACAACGAATTTCACCACTTCGAATTGATATTTTGCTCACTTTGGAAACTTTTGAAGACTACCTTCAGATGAAATATTTTGTTTGAAGATGTTTCACATAATCAAATATAAAAATGAATTGGTACTACTTTGTCCTAATTTAGTACCGAATGGTACCAAATTAAAACAAATTTAACTTTGCATAAAATTTCCTAATCTTTGCTCCTTAAAGCACTCAAATTACTCCTAGCGAAAATCGTCAAGGGGACCTTTGGAGCTCAACGTTCCATCCTACGAACGGAATACTTCAGTAAAAGTGCCCTCCACAAAATAGTTCAAGTAAACTTAAGAAAGTCTCTGATAAACCTTTTCCACCAGGATTTGTGCTTAGTCTTTCCGAAAGGCCAAGCTCCATCCCCCACCCCATCCTGGTCCACAAAGTGTTAGCAAGAAAATTTAGAAATCTATAGTATAGCTCTATGATAATAACTCTAACCTTTAGTGTCTTAACGACCGGTTACCCGCCATACCTGTACGAGAAATTCGTAAGAAAATCTGAAGTACATAATATACTTGCCCGTAATCATACCATTGGCCTTCATATTCCAAAACATCACACGCCTCATATGAACAAATCATTCATAGTAACCGTCTCAGGAATATGGAACTCTCTCCCAGCCCAAATAAGAAGCAGTACAAATATGAATAGGTTTAAACATAGCACATGTGGGTTTCTGAAGAATGCCTCCTTAACCTCATGTTGAATTTCTTTTGTTTATATTCATACTTAGCCTAATTCTTATTATTATTGTTATTGTTATTTTTATTGATATATATGTGAATAAATGGTCAACTAAATTTAGAATTGTGCTAAACCACAGTGTTATCCTAAAGTTATGGTTTCTTTAAAAAATGTTTGTTTGACATAATTGTCATAACGTATTGTCACCTTAAATTCTTGTAAATAGTACATTATATCTAAGTGCGATTATTTATTTTTTGTTGAAAATATTGTATTGTTTTTTTTCGTGCTCTTGGCGATCTGCACTGGTTGAATTTGTCTGTCATTATATTTATTTACTTTTTTACTTCTATTTATCTACCAAGATGGAAATGTAGAAAGCTGTACTTTAAATTTCTCATGGGCCCCAGTGCCTTCGAAAATAAACGACATTATTGTTATTATTATTATAGTGCACATGTATGCGAAAGTAATTACATTTTAGTAATTAAATGTATCAATATGACATCTTCATCTTCTCTGGTTATAATCCTAGGATTGGGCTGCAACAGTCTTTAATCTCATCATTGGTCTTGGACCAATCTTTTCCCTTCTTTGCACGATTGGCATCCAAGATCCTTTACATGCGTCCCATATGGTCTAGTCGTGGTTAACCCTTGTGGCTTTTTCTCCCTACTTTATCTCCCAGTTTGGTTTCGATCAAGCTTTAACGTAGGAGAGAGAATATGGCCAATCCAGCTGTTCTTCTCTTATTTAATATTATAATTAGATATCGCCTTTCTTAAATCCTTTCAAACACTTAGTCGTTCGTGCTCTTGCCACACAATGTACCATTGTACTTTCATTATTTTTCTGTAAGACCATACTTCAAAAGCATTTATTCTTTCCTCACCTCTGTTATCAAGTATCCAGTTCCCTTTCCATAGACGAGGACGCTCCATACGAAAACTTCCACCAACAATTTATATTGCTAGCGGTGAATAGTTTGTTTTAATTGCTGAAGACTAGCTTGGAATGATTCATGTATCTCATTATTTCCATCTCAATCCCCCTATATGATATGATTGTGCTTTTCAATTCACTAACTCGTCCACTGCCTCCAATTTTTCTTCTCCTAAGACCAGCTCTACTATTGTGCCGTAACTATTTGCTACCATCACTTTAGACTTGTTCATTTTCATATTATAATGGGTATCAAAAGCCTCTTCCATTTATTCCAGTACCTTTAACAGCTTTTCCTCACCCTCTGCTAAAAATTCGATGTTGCCAGCGAGTTTTATTAAGTCAATCCTCTACCGTTGTTATTTCACAGTTGTTCTAGTGCCCAAATATTTATCTCATCTAATATCTTCATTCTGTATTTTTGCATTAAAAATGGTAGGTGATACAGGGCACCTTTACCATATTCTTTGACCTGTGTTGACTTCCCTTTGGTGTTCCACTATTTTTACAACTGCCTTCCTTCTTAATAAATAACTAGAAATGTCTGCCTCATTATACTTAATTTATAGGACTTAGATTTATTATACGTCAAGCGAAAATATATTATTGAGTCTTCCAGGAAGGAGGACTACACTAACCCAATCCCTGCCTTTTTGTAATTGGTGGCTCAATTTGTCAGCCAGTTACGAAAAAAATTCCCGGAGAAGGCGAATGGACCGAGTCATTCAGTTGGAGTGATTGAATCATCCTACAGTTCAAATGTGTCAGAGAGCTAAAGGAAGGATATAGAACGAGCAAGATTTGCGGCAGCTTTCAGGGGCGATGTCCGACGGAGGCGTAATAATCTGTCCCCCGAGGACGAGGGACAAGTTTGACAGAAGCCAGGGGTGGAAGAGAGCGTGGGTGCTGGGATTTCCCGCGCTGCCCCCGCTAATCCTCCCTTATCCCTCATCACATATACATCCACCTCGAGTCTTGCCTTCTCAAACAAAGCTATATTACACTCAATTTCCTGTCTCACCGACAGAAACGCCGGGGAAAAGTCCTCTGTAACTGTTTTGTAGCTCTCTTGATGGATTTTTTTACTATGCTCAACCACGGCTATTTGAAGCTGCCAATAAATGCTGGTTAAAACAAGTTCACATTAGAACGGTTGCACAGCTAAGGTTGGACTCTAATTATATTCTAACCTAATTCATTAGACACATTACTTTTCTTGGTTGAGTAGTCAGTTGGGCTTATTTTCTCCTCAAGACGTAAGGCCATATTACACTCACTTTCCTGTCACTCTCTGATAGAAAAGCTGGTGAAAGAGTCCTCTAAACTGTTTTTTAACTCTCTCGATGGATTTTTATTTATGATCAACCACGACTACTTGAAGCCACTGAAGAAATGCTGGTTAAAAGTATTTAATGTTGGAATGACTTTCACAGCGTAGCATGGACTCTCCATGCATTCTAACCTAATTCATTAGACTCATATCTTTTTCCTAGATGATTAATTAACAGGAGTAATTTTCTCCTTAAAACATGCCATTAGCCGTATTACACTCAAACCCTTGTCTCTCCGACAGATATACCACGGGAAAAGTCCTCCGTAACTGTTTTGTACCTCTATTAATGGATTTATACTATGTACAATCAAGGTTATTTGAAGCTACCAATAAAATAATGCTTGAGACTAGTTAATATTGGAATGAATTTTACATCTCAGCTTGGACTTTGAAAATACTATTATTGATTTGGCTCATTACTTTTCCCTGGCTGAGTGATTTGGTAGGAGTAATTTTCTCCTAAACCGTAATACTGGCCGTTTTAGACCCCACCATTTCCATTTTTATCGAAATTAACACATTGGAGCTACCTTTTTGCATGAAAGACGGATTAAATTAGTTAAATGAACTCTAGGTAATGGCTCTTTAAATATTTTTTTTTTATTTTCACAAATTTTGCTTTAAATTTTGGACCCTATTTCTTGTTATAAATAAAATGTAAATTATTAAAAATAATTTTTTAAATTTATGAAGGATGATTTTTTAAATAAACGGTAAAAAAAGAAACCAAACTTCGACAGACGATTGCCCCATAGGGTCTCAGATTTTGGTGGATATTTATGTATGTGCATTTATCCACCTCAAAATAAATACCTCCAGACGGAATTCGAAATACCTTTTTTTCCTCCCAGTAACCTTCCAAAAATTCGCCTAACTTTCTTCTCCAACCTAATTCCAAATCCCTTCCTCTGATGTTGGTTATAAATGCTTGGTATTACTATTTTTTAATAATAAACTATCAATGCTAAGGTGCGGGACCCCGGCATGCTTGTTAGCTATATTATTAACAATATACTTTTGATTTAAATGCTGTAACCTAATGCTGTACTGAAGATTTGGAACAGAAAACCAGCTAGTATGATTTAATTTTCAAACGTATTCCTGCCGTAATGGCTAAGGAATATTTTATTAATTTCTTAGAAAAGGTAAGATTTCATTCCATTTTCATTTATTTCAAATCCCCGCAATGCTCACCGAGAAAGAAGGGGCAAAATGACCCACCCTCTTCCTTTCCATACTCCGCCTCCAGCCATGCAACTCCCCATCGATCAGGAAATAACTCTCACCGGGGGATTTTTAAGAGACTCTTCCAGTTTGAATGATGGAGGTCATTTGTCGGTTATTAAGGGGGAGGCGAGTGGTTTGATTGGTGTTTCCATCACGTTACACTGTCCATCTTACATGGTTATCCTGAGCGTTGAGTAGAAGGATGGGGTAACTGAGGGAGCGTTTCGCAAAAATGATTTTGCCAGCGATATTTTGTTCCGGCGGCGCTGAGAGAGAAAAATTGCCCATTAGAGACATCCTTGCGTTATCCCTTCCCTCCTATACCTCCTTGCCTATTGGGAGACATAAGCGCAGGGCACGAATGAGATGTTATAAACTGTTAAATTCTATTTTTTTTACTTTACTATCATGATGAATTACTTTAATGACATGGAAATATATTACATTTTTATTTAAGTATACCGGGGCTAGCCACGGTGATAACTTTTACGGAGTCACCTGCAATGCACAAATTGTGCGGAAAATCCACAGAGGAAAAATCATTGGCCTTGACCGGGATTCAACCCGGAATGAATTACTTAAATGATATGGAAATATATCGCATATTTATTTAAGTATACCGGGACTAGCCACGGTGATAACTGTTGCGGAGTCACCTGCAATGCACAAATTGTGCGAAAAATCCACAGAGGAAAAATCACTCGTCTTGACCGGGATTCGAACCCGAATCCCTCGATTTACGGCCGAGTGCTTTAGCCAGTCAAGATACCGAGGCGTCATTCTCCCCTGTGGAAAATTGAGGACTATACCGGGGAAAATTGAGGACTGCTGAGCATATTATGCGACTAGCAGTGCAAGTCGTGCGCATGGCGCCACAGCCGGAGAGCCAAGGACGAAATTTGAACACAAAGAGGTGTTCGCTCAAGACTCATTTAAGTGTACCGGGAGTATCCACGGTGATAACTTTTACGGAGTCACCCGCAATTCAAAAATTGTGCAACAAAAATCCACGACTTTCCACAGGGGAGAATGACGCCTCGGTGGCTAAAGTACTCGGCCGGAAATCGAGGGATCCGAGTTCGAATACCGGTCAAGGCGAATGGTTTTTCCTCAGGGGATTTTTCCCACCATTGCATATTTGTGCTACAATGTAATACGTTCAACTGTACGTGTATCCATACAGGAGGTAGGGTATTAAATATATTATTTGGGAAACATAAATATCCTCTGAGCAATCTAGAATTTGATTCTTCGTTTCAAAAAATGTAATTGATAACGTTCATTTTTCTATTTTTTACTCAAGGGCTATAATTAGAGAACAAAGGTCCTTAATTATATTAGTAGAAAATCATTTGAAAATTTTGGAAAACGAGGGAATAAAACAGATTGTGCAAGATGATGATGGCAAATGAAGTTTTTCCGATGGATCAACCTCTCTTTATTTTCTTCCCATAAACCTTTCAAAAATTCGCCTGACTTTCCTCTCCAGCCTAATTCCAAATCCCTTCCTCCTCTGGAGTTGGTGAACGTATGAAACTGGTGGTTAGGTGTTTTGTAACCTCTCAAGAATAACGATATTGCGTCGAACATTATAGAAGAAAATAAAATAATGTGGAAAAGTACTTTAAGATTTCAGAGAAACCCATAGAAACGACTCTCAAGGAAAGCCCGTCGACGGCTAGTTTTTTTTTTACTCCGAAGCTATACTTCGCCGAATGTGACAACGGTGAAAAAGAGAAGATTTTAATTGAGTGTTTCTTTTCTTTTACCTTAATGAGGAGGAATTTTTGTCCTTTGTAAGCATTACCTTATGAAAAACGTGATGCGTGAAGCGAAGAAAAAGTAAATAACAGGTGGAATTAACATTATTAACGGAGTCAATCAATTTTAGCGCTTCAGGCTGAATCACTGTTTACTGGTTTTAATTTCAACGCGCCTTAGGAAGAATGAAATACGGAAAATCTTTGGTTCGTTCCTCCATTCAAAGCTTTAATGTTTTATAGTTCGTTCGACGATTTAGCCCTCATTTCTCTTTTATATTTTTAGAAAAGAGATATGAGTGCATTGACTCCATCAATAATGCCAAAACTGATATTTCTTCCTCCATATAAGACCATTTTAAGCCCTTTATTTTATAAAAATATCAATAAAGCCTTTGGTTTCATAGAAAGAATAGTCTCTCAATAGAAGGCGCAGTGAGCAGAACACTAGGAATAGAATTCTTCAATGCCATTAAAATATGATTGAAGCTTTTAAATATCAAGAAATGAAAATTCTTAAGATCGATTTCTTCCAAAAGATATACGTCGATCTAAACTAATAACACAGAGACAGTTTCCCCTTCAACGAACAATGTCAGAGTAAAAGAAACCGAAAGAGTGTTTTTGCAAGTTTATATTATAAAAGTTTGAAGGCTACCATGATTTCAATTATTTAAAAAATGTCGAAAATTCTAACCAAGTCATCTTAATTATTTTCTTTTGAGCATTTCCTGGGAGACTGCTGCGTAATGCTTGCTTAATAGGGCAGTAAGAATAATCTTGGGATGCTTACTTAGAGTGTCGCCTGTCATTTCACGTTGTGATAGTGGAAAAAATCACCCTTAAACAAACCAAAAAGAGTGCCAAATCATCTCCCATCACTCATGATTGACTAGAGAGGCAGTCAAAAAAGTTAAAATTTCTTCTAAAATTTAATTGGGACGTTGATATTTCCAACTGTGTGTTGATCAAACTACATCCATCCAATATTTTAGTTTGACGCTTGTATTCCGTATCTTATATGAATAATTATTTCGATTTTACTATACGGAAGTAGTATATTTTTGATCGTGAAAACGGAGATCAGTCATAAATTTTTCAGGCGCATTGAAAACTGCTAAATCTGCAGTCTCTTGACGACACGACGTGTCGCGACATTTCCTGGTCGATGCTAATGGCGCCTTTAGCAAAGGATTTCTCGACAGTATTAATTACTTATTGTTGAGTACATAATGAGGCAAGGCAATATTTTGACCTGCCCTTAACATTTAAAGTTTAGAACACCCTCGAGAAGAACACATGAACAGTCTAATGCAGAAAAAATCCAAGATGCAACAGCGAAGGGAAGGGATACAGAAATTAGCAATAAATAAGCGATGAACTTTTGTCCTTTGACATGAATGATAATCATACCTGTTTCAGGTATACGAAATATGCCAAGTTATTTTTTAAGCGATTATTTATAGCATTGATCTCATAAGTGAATTAAGTAATGCGGAAAAAATTTGACTCATAAATGCAAATTCAGTTTTTTATTGAATTTCACATAAAAGTCATCATCTTATTTGGGCTCCAGATTATGCGCTGACGAAGTTCCTTCCATATAAAAATGAGTATATGACTTCACAGAAAATGAAGCCATCTAAATTCCTTCTTATCGATAAACTTCGTAAAGCCAAAGTTATAGTGGGCAAGATTGGAAACAGAAGACGAAAAACTCATCGAAATTGGATTGTGTGATCGAAGAAAGCCTTATCCTTTTTCCTTTCAAAAATTCATCTCCATTCTAAATTAGGTAACTGACTTCGTAAATATTATCTGAGATAAATATATAAGCTAATACTTTCAACAATAATTCCTTAAATAATAACAGAACGTTTAATATATAAGTGCCTTACTAAGGCTTACCTAGTTGGCATTATATGCACTTCAATGCAGTTCTTTTCTTATAATGGTATGTTACTCAGGCACATGGATTGGCTAACATGGATATGCTTTCAGGGCTATTAGTATTATTTGTCTAGTCTTATATTTATGAAGTATCTATGATATTTTAATTTTGAAGTGCCCACGTCAAATATCATTCCATCAACTACATTTTTAATTGGAAACCCGGAAAATCGTAGCTTAATGATACATTTAGATACAATGTGCAATACTGATGTACGAGAAATCATAGTTTGAAGTTTCAATTATTGCCAGAATAGTATTAATAATTACTATATACTAGAAAAACATGTCTAAGCGACGGAAAAATAATGTATTTTAGGTTGTACGAGAAAAAATTACCATCGAATGGCCTTAATTGCCTGATATAGAAGACAACAAATTGAATTCTTACCACGTAAATGTAGAACACGGAAAATGGAATGCATTTTCAAGGGGGTTGACACTTGTTTATGGCTCTTCGTGACAAAAGGTTATTTATTATTGACCCATTAATACCCTATGCTGCTTCCAATTAACATAAAAAATGTAAACACTTTCGGGTGTATTCAGGAAAGGTATAAACTGCGTGTTCTTTTAAGTTGTAAAGTTTAATGACGAAATATACAGCTGCCACAATTATTATGATTGAGTTGAAAATTTTCTCGTTTTTAGAATGAGAAGTCTTGAAATTTAATTTCTCACAGAAGCAGCTCTGGGTTATAAAGGTACCAATAATTTTCCTTGCAATTTCTACAGGAAATTTCTAATACTTTATCCGTAAGTAAAGAATACATTCATACGAAAAAATGGCTCTATCTCATAGAAAATATTGACAACACTGTAAGGAATCATTGATCCGTGGAGCAGTCGAAACGAAAAAAAATATGATGCGTCATATGCTACAACCATTTCAAGAAAAATCTTCCAGATATCGACAACATGCAGTGGCGGATCTATTGGGGGGGGGGGGGATGGGCTCGGGGAGCTAAAGCCCCCCTCCTTGGACGTCCAATTTATACTAGGTGAAATGGTAATTTTTGTTCGGACCCCCAATAAGTCTGGGAGTTCACCCCATACCTACTTAGCCCCCGCTTGCCCCTATCCTGGATCCGCTACTGAATTAACATGTAATGATTGTGTTTATTATGCCTATTCAACAGATTTCTTTGCTGCTTCATTCGAGTGAAAAAAAATTTTTGGAAAGGATATTTTTGTCTTTTTTCAAGGGAAAACAACACTTGGGTGCCTATGCAAAAATTTAGAGTACGCAGGAGTAGTTATCGAAATGATAGAAGTGAAAGAGAGTTATGAATGTCATCGTGAAAGGAATGAGAGGGAGAAATTTTCTAGAATGACTTCCGATGAGAGCATTTCCATTCGCTACGGCAGAGGAATAATTTCCCAATGCCCTCCCAATAGTTTCCCTGCCTCTGCAGACGGTCCAATGAGGATAATTTGCACATTTTTGGGGAAGAAGTTTTCGTGCGACGAGAAATTGAAATGAATAAGCGACAGGGTTGGAAAATTTGTTTGTTCCCAAGTCATTTCCACATGTACAGTCCCACCCTATATTCCATTCATTTTTCATCCCCTATTAATACTCTCCGTGTTCACACAATGGAGGACAGCATTCGGATGACGCCAAAGTTTGATGACTCCAGCCGTCCCCAACAGCCACTTCCTCTCTGGAATTACTGCGACCCCATGGGGGGTGCAAAGTTCAGCGACTGCCCGTAATAGCGCGCCGTTGTCGTTCGTCCACTCCGAAATGGCTAATGTTTCCTTATCGCCAGAGGGCAGGGATGTCCCCCAATGTCCAGCGCCATACGTTCTGCCTATTCAAATTGAAGAGATAAAGAAATAATACCTCTTTAACCATATTGAATTAAAAATACTCTGTATGCTCCACACATTTTTATCCTAAACTGACCATGTTTGTAACGACTGCGAGTCATGGTCATGGGTCAAAATTTCCAACATACAACTCCTCATTACCCGGTTCTACTTCCCTCAAGTTTGAGTAACAACAAATCTGATGTCTTCTAATTCCCATTTGCCTGATGATGAAAATTCTCTTCGTGATGACGGTACCAGGCTTCACAAATATAAGAGACAATGGCTACACTTATCGCTCATATGTTGACATTTGTCGGTGTGAAATTAAAATATTAGTAATACACAGTAATAAAATTTTCCATCTCGAGTTCTGCAGGAGTTTCACTTCATATCGATACCTAGAGATTAAACCATTATCTAAAGATTAGTCATTTCTCAAGCATTCTTCATTTATTCTCATTTTACCATTCACCCTTCCAAATTATTCATCCAGTATTTCCGTAGTTAATCCACACTTTTATATTCTTCTTTACCTTCGAAACATTGCCATTTTCACCATCCTCTATTCCTCAATTCTGTTGATGTGATACTTCCATGTCTTTTACCTCCGACGGACCCACTAATTATGCTCGTTTGTTTTAATGAATTCCCGGTTGTGTTCCAGATGGTTCCAGATGTGAAATAAATGGTTGTTCAGTGTGGGTAAATTTGTAGGGCTAAAGGAAAATTATAAGGATCTAATGGCTCGACCGAGCAAGCAATGGGGAATTTCTAAGAAGAGTGGGAGAGAAGAGAAGCCTCATGAAAACCTTTACAAGAAGACGGGAAAACGTTAAAATTTCTTTCAACTGAGCATGCTCAGTGGGTCTGTCGGAGGTAAAAGTTCACGCTAAGCTGTTCACTTATCACCTCTATCCAGTCAGGTTTTGTCAACAATCCAGCGTAGAACTTTCATCTCCATGACTTCTTTCCTTTCCTACCCATACCTCGAGGGCGCCGTCGTCCATCTACCTGTACCTCGACGATTACCATAAAAAAAAACAAATGGCAATGGATGGCAAAAATGGAAAATGAAGGCCCCGAACAAAATATGTGGATTAATGATTTCTGAACTCCGAGCACTGAATCGGCTGTTTGCAATCGATCATAGTGAAACGGATGCTCAATATCCGCCCTTGCCAAATTTTTAGGTTAGTATAAGAACGATGAAACTTTTGCTATAATCAGAAAAATCATGCCTTCACTACGTGTTCTAATACACCTGTTAATATCCTTGATTTCATTTGAAATCGAATCCACATGAATGGAATATTTTTTTATCCATAAGAAACTTATTTCTCTCCGGTCACCAAGGGCTCACTCACAATCGTTGGAACTATGGCTCGGAAAAGACGTAAGAAATGGTTGTGCAGTGTGGGTTGATTTGTAGTGCTGCAAAAAAATTATAAGGATCTAATGGATCGACCGAGCAAGTGATGGGGAAGTTCTAAGAAGGGTAAGAGAGAAGAGAAGCCTTATAAAAACCTTTACAAGGAGACGGGAAAACCTTATAGGCCACATCTTGAGACATGATGGTCTAATGAAGACAATAGTCGAGGGACAAGTGGAAATGGCAAGACCGGAAAAGGAAGACGTAGAAAAAAATATATGGTGCAGGTAAAGAAGGATGTGAAAGAGAAGAAATAAGTAGGTGTGCAAAGATTAGCTGAGTTGAGTGGAGAGTTGCGTAAAATCAATCTTAGGATTGTGATGATGATGGTGATAATGACCCGAAATTAATTTAGAGATTATGCGATGCATCAAATTCGTAACTATTCAATGATATTCCTCGCGATTGCACATCAAATTGCTATATAAATCTCAAATATCGCAAATAAATGGAATGCACTGCACTTATTGCCGCGCTGCAACCATTCTTGGAAATCGATTAGAATGCGCCCAAAGTAATAGCGAAAATGAAGCTTTAACGAGACGACCTGGCGCCTCCCCCTGGAGTCAAGTACAGGGTAGTTTCCTTCATCAAAAAAAAAACGAAAGACATTGATAGCGAATCGATACCCACCATTAGTCGATTCATAATATACTACTTATTTGGTTTTAGAAATCCCAGTTTAGACGAATGTTAATGGTCAATTTTAACCTCATTTGAAAAAGACCAGATTGGCGCCCATGCGATGCCACTCCACGTGACGTCACAGGGACCTAGTTTCTATACGAGTAGATAGGAGTTATACATCGCCTGAGATTACCAATGCATGCATGAGGCTCAGAGCTCAGGGAAACATCTCTTAATAATCACCTATTAAAACTGCCTATGGTCGGAAAGTTTCCTTCGTTGGATAAGGTATTAATAATCCTTATTTAAGCCAAGCGCTACCTGATAGCAGCCTGCATCGCAGCGGAGCACATTTCCTCGCCCCAAGGTCACCTTACTTGGCGACCGCGGGAACCAGAATGACGTCACAGGGGATTTTCCCAGCATTCATACTTAGCCGTTGCCTTTTTGCGAGCTTGAAAATTTTCACTTTTCATTTAATTGATAAATAGATATCGTCATTTAAAAATCTAAAATCGTGAAATGCGTACTCCAGGAGTAAAAATCTTTCGATTTAGGCAATAAAAAATAATAAGAAACCACCATATTGATGGCCAGCCATTGTGTGACACAAAATAATGCCACAATAAAACACTAAAAATTTCTTCCTAGAAATGCCAGTACGTGATCAGCTATCCTATTTGAAAAAAATATCTCCGGCAGAAAATAAATCACGGGCGTTTGATTCAAAGACCTTTTGGTCGCACACCGTAGTGGAACTCAATTGTGCTATCACTTAACGGTCAAGAAAAGCAAATTTGGTGGCAATATTACCCAATTATACTGTTGGCGGTGCGCATTATCGAGCATTCTTTAGCTCGTGTCATAACTCATTCCATCGATCTATCTCATACTCTTCATTCCAATGTGAAACCACGTCTACAATGATTCTAAACTAGACTTCTCTGCGTACTGTCATTGAAATTTCCATTCCTTTTTTCTACGCAAGAGCGTCGTGCAATCACCGAGTGGGTTTCTGGAAAGAAAAGAACATTCGCAAGGTGACCTGCAAACCTGTGGGAAAGAGGCCCTTCTCCTTTGTGTAGGTCGCCTCCTCAGAACGAGGGCACCTCTATATAGAGCAGGTAGCCTCCCCAATCGCTTGGAAATCGCCGATTCCCGGCTCACTGAACCGATCGCTCTAAATGCCCACGCGAAAGAAAAGGAGCTCGTCCACGTCTCAAAGGCCTGCCATACGAGAGCGCTCCCTCAAAGGGAGAATACTAGGCCAAGAAAAGGCCTTCGTAGCCCACAAAGTATCTCTCCTCTTAAATAATTTTCAATCACTCGACTTTGTCATCGATGGGTTTCTAGGAATTCCTTCATCTAATATCCTCCAGCCATTTCTTCTAGAAAATTTTCCGGTTTAATTTTCTACCGTCAATCTGTTTTATTAAAGAATTTTTGGTGAAATTTCTTACATAGTATCTTCGTAATATTTTTTTTACAGAAATCACTACTATAAGTAAGTAGTAAGCGGAGGTGGCGGGGTAAAATCCTCATCTGCCAAATGAGAGATATATACAAAGAATACTTTTTCTCACTTGCCCAGAAAACCCTGTAAACTATTTATTCACTCGATAATAATATTTAAGTATTTAGTCGCGCTAATCATTCTGTTATTGACCATATTTGCACCTCAATTGATAAGGGTAATAAAAGGCTATATATCAAGGGAAAAAAGAAGTTAACTCAAAGATTGGAAACTTTTTCAAAGGAAGAAAGGATCACGCGAAGAAATGTCTGTCAACACAGTTAGAAACATCCCTAAGTATTACTTAAATAGCTGATTCCTATTGCAAGGGCCTTCATTTATCACATCTCTACCTACAGCTTTTTTGCCATCCACTGGTCCAAAGCGATGTCACCTTCCTTTTCTTGGCTCTAAAAATTTTGTCACACCTGGTGCAGGTGAAGAAAGGTTCATAAAACGGTGTCAGAAAGCCCGAAGAGAAAAAGGCCATGAATGAAGACGAGACTTCACGAACCACTCCGAAACACTTGGAACGCGAATAATTCGAATACTTTGGCACACCATTCTCAGAATTCCATCCGCTCTCTCCCGCGAAAAAAGGATTCACCAAGAGCTTGAGGGAAGGGATGAAAGGTTGAGGAGCGAGCAAGCGGAAAGAAGAAGGGTTGCACCGAGGGAGGAGCGGGAGGGTTGTACCGCAGAAAAAAATGTAACGGATGAGAAGAAGAAGGCCCCCCGCCGCGAAGCCATTAAGAATCCACATTCCACTGCTGGAATAAAAGTTTTCGCTTCCTTTTTGCCCCCGCTCACTTCATTCCTGAATATGCTTTAATGAAGTCACACCCTCTTTCGCCTGTATCATTTCCCGCCCAGGGCAGCATTCCGGGCCCTTGCACACTCAGGAGCTTGTCTGCATATGGGCGTGAGGAGGTGCCACCAAGAAATATTTGGTAAATTTTCTGTACAGCCGATGAATTTGAATGAAATTCTGAAACTTATTCCTGGGTGGAATTAATCTTGCTATATTTTCATACACAAATTTGCGAAATAAACCATATAATTATGTTTACTAAAAACTTTTACTTTTCCGATCCAGGGTTTCGACTAGTATAATAATATTTTGACCTTGATAATGACTGTATACATTATCGAAATATTATTGTACCAGTCGAAACCCTGTGTCGGAACAGTAAAATTTTTAGTGAACATTATTTTTATTTTGCAAATGAGATATGTGGTTCCACGAAGTGAAGTCTGAGCACGTGATATATATTCTCATACACGACTGTCATTCGCAACTATCTCTTTTGTGCTTTACTTTTGACGCAACAATAATGTTTTATTCGGATATTATGCGTGCGATTTAAAAAAAATATGGCATCCATTCTATTCATAGAAGGCAGGTTTCCGTGGTTAAATTAATCGCTGTAATATCTCAGTCTTCGGAGAGACACAGCGTTGAGTTGTCACTGCTAACATACCTGGCCGACATTTCGGAGGCGATGCAGGACTCCATCTTCTGGGCACACCAAGCAATCAACTGAAGAAATTCTTCTTGTCATCGTTTCCGTCTTCATTCCATCCATCATGAGGGTCATGATATGGTAATTATGATTTTCATTCTTCAACCTTTAAATAAAGAAAAAGCCATGATAATAATGCACGGTGGCTAAATAAAGAAAATGAAGAAGATAAAATTTCAGAAATGAAAAAATGAGAAAGTTGTAGTCTAAAAAATTAATTTGGAGGGAAAATATTTCGGATATATGCAGGAACCTCGAAAATGAATAAAAAACGAAAAAAAATATCTTGGAAAATGGTCCTGAGTGCTAAAGCTCGACTAATCATTTGAAAAAAACTGTCACATGTTAAGGCTGGTAATAAAACTGATTTGGACGAAAACATTCAAGTAAAAATAATCATCTGAAATTGGAAATATGGTTAGAAAACCTCAAGACGGAATTGAGAACCACTTAAAAACGATCTTCGTTAAAATAACGGTATTACGGAGCTAAAGAAAAATGATTGCAATGAAAATTGAGAAAATTAGATAAAAGCACCTAAAATTGTAACAATAGGGTAAAAATTAATGGCAAATTGAGAAAAAAATATGAAATATTAAGGAAAAAAACACTTAACCCGCCGTGACTCGCGCCCTAAATACGAACGTGAGAGCTCGCGTGGGGTGTTTCTGACACCCCACTCGTTTTTTTCGCTTTTTTCAATTGTTTAATTGTATTTTGCCTTAATTTTTGCTATTTACCTATCCTTTCATAACTCCTGATAATATTTGTTTGTTTGATATGAATAATTGTCGCATAGGAATATTTTGTTGTAATTTTGTTAATTTTCAAAAGAATTTGAAGTACAAAAGATGCGGACGTTGATACAATTCGTAAACATTCTTACATATTGGCTGTATTCTAATTAAAGCAAAAATAATTTTTTTCACATAAATTAACAAATTGCATTACCTGGCTAAATAATTTTATACGTTACTTCGTTTCATTATTTTATATGAATTGAATTTTGATTATTTGATGGAAAAACCGGCCGCGAGTCTTGCGATTTGCCTGCTTTTGAGCTAATGGAAATTATTTGATGATTAGGGTTTTTTACATTTGTTATAACGATCAAATAGTATTCTAAGTTGTTAATAATGATTCTGAAAAGTATTTTTGAAGAATTTTATCTCAATCACTGGCTCTTTCAAGGGGGAAAATTCTGAATAATCTTCTAGTCTATAAATTCCATATTTGCCTGGGAAATGCTGTATCTTTTCGGAAATCGAGTTTGGACCTGTAGTCTGTTCAAATAAGGAAGGATGGGTAAGAGATATGGCATGGATCGAGGGCCCAACGATAACCGCGTACCTGCCGTCAGCCAAAAATTACCCGGGGTCCAGTCGATCACGCTCGATATAATGAGTCACGAATCGCACTCCACTCGGAAAAATTATCTCATAAAGTAAGCGTGATATGTAATTTTTTATTATATCTTTGATTTCTACGTGTAATTTCATGAAGAAAGAGTCTCTATACGACGGAGCTACGTCCATTAGTTATGTAACACTTACATAGCGGTTGCAAAAAAATCACTAAGTGTTGCATAACTACTTGACATAGCTCCGTCCTATTTACACTCTTTTTTCATGAAATTACACGTAGAAATCAAAACTGTAAAAAAATACAAATTACGCTTATTTATATGCAGTAATATTTCAGAGTGGTGTGCAATTCATGACTAATTATAGCAAAAGCGGTCTACCAGACTCCGGCTATTGTTTGGCGGATGGCAGGTAGGAAGCTATGGTTGGACCTCGAGCGGTGCCTAATCTCTTACCCGCCTTCCCCGTTTGGATAGACTATACCAACGATCGGAAAATCTGGACTACTCCTTCCGTTGTTTATTTCTCACGCACAAGAACCCCCTACACGGGTTCTTACTCACGCCATTCATTGTGCCCTAGTATGTCATGTTATGACCGACTATCTCGAATTTTCGTCATGACTCACGCCAGGCTTGGGGAAGGACAGGGTATGGCAAATACCGCAGCAAGAAGTGTGAAAACCCCCCTACGCACCCAAGACTGGAAGCAATAAAAAGGTTTCACAAATGAAGCGGCGGTAGACGGAGGGGGAAAGATTCTCTTTCCTTTGTACGCAGCTGAGTCAGGGTCATTCGGATTTCGGAAATGTTTTGGGCTTAGGCCGGAAAGGATCTGGGTGAAGGTCTTCCCTACTCTCTTTGCTGAGAGGTTTACCCTGCAATAAATCCTTTTGTTCTGGCGGTCTCTGTATCCCAGTAAAAGAGAAGTTTGCTCTCCATTCGGCAATTCAAATATGAATATTTACTTCTCTAAACATGATTTGTCTTCGTTACTTTGTGCATGCAGACATCACGATAGTTACCACAAAAATTTCCCTGCGAAATCCTCGCTATTATTGATCAATATTCATATGCTCCTTTGGAATAGTTGCATTTTGATCAACTTTAGATATTATTATGTGTAAAATGAGACAAAAATATTTACGAATTGTAGCAAGTTGGTATAGCCTCAGTTGACATTTGGAAGGGCTGATGAATGACACGAAAAAATCATTTACACGAATTCCTTCATAAAACTATTTTTTAATATTTTCCAAGCACTCACTACATGCTTTCAACATGTGCGATGCACACATATTCCTTTCACAAATTTCACAAAACAATTTAGTTTTTATGTCTTTGGCTCTGGGGCAAATAACACACCTTCCACTTCCTCTTCTCCGCTTTTCCTGTGGCTCCGATATTGATGGCTCTCCGTATTTCTCTAACGTTTTCCTAAATTCTTTTGGCAAATTTTTTTGTGTACTTCTCTGGGCAATAAAAGGTTTTGTTAAGCCTTTAGCAATTTCTCGGAGGAATGTTCTTCTATTTGTCTTAATTTCAGGATGTAAGTTCCTGAAAATAACGAACGCATTGATGCCCAATGTATTCATCAAATGATAAAAAACCACCATAGGCCATCTCCTTGTGTTTCTGGCAACACTATAGGTAGCGCACATTTCATCTACCGTATCTACACCACCTTTCGTAGAGTTGTAAAAGGATATCATTTCCGGTTTTTTTTTCTCACCTGTGGTCGGATCAATGCTAATATCGCTGTGCATACTCGAAATCATGAGGACGTTTTTCTTCTTTTTAGGAATATATGACATAAGAGTCATATTTTTCCTGAAGAGAAAAATGCTACTATACTCATCTCTATTTTTGACAAAAACAATTTCAAGGGGAAGCTCTGCCTTATTCTTCCTAATGGTCCCCACAATAGTAAGTTTTCTTAGAAGTAGATCTTCCAAAAGTGGCACACTCATGAACCAATTGTCCACTGTAATGTTCCTCCCCGTTCCCAAAATTGGACTGACAATCCTTTTTACAACCTCCTTTGGGCTGTTGTCTACTCTAAAAGGACCATCTGGCTGAATACCTAGGTAAACCTCCATTTTTTGCGTGTAATACACAGTAGCATCTACAAGTGCAAATATTTTTATGCCGTACTTTGCGGGTTTATTTGGTAAATATTGGCGGAAAGAACATCTATCCCGAAAAGGAACTAATTGCTTATCTACTGTAGCAAACTCACCGATGTTGTACAATTGTTCAAATTTACGGATAAACATTTCAAATACCTTTCTTATCGGAGCCAATTTATCAGTTTTTCTCCTATTTTCTCTGTCTCTGATGTCATCAAATCTTAGACATTGAAGCAGCAATTTAAACCTCTGGTAATTCATTGATGCCCTAAATATCTCCACACCCAAACCATCTTGATCCCACATATCTTTCAAGTTCTGGCGACCTGATTTGTTTGCCCCTAAATAAAAAAGCAGACCAATGAGACATCTGATTTCAGATTCGTCTGTTGGCTTAGCATCTCTTTCTCGAGAATAATTTTGCGCCTTTTCTGCAAGTTTGATATTTGTACTATTTATAATTATGTGACAGATGTTCTCATCAAAAATTATGTCAAAACAATCTAGCAGAGAATTTATATCATTCTTATTTCCCTTGAAGCCAGCTGCCTGAGATACAATGTTATGAACTGGTGTTCGAACATTACGTCGTGGCTCAGAGGTACTCCATTTTGTCACTCGATCTTTGCCCGTTAAAAAATTATCGTTAGTCACAGTTGTATACTCAGTCTCTGAATCACTGATGTCCTGATCGCTACATGTGTCGTGCTCCGATTCCTGTGCTGAAGCTGAAGAGAATTCAGTGTCTGAATCAAATTCTTCCTCTTCGGATAGTCCACTGGAAAGCAGAAGAGCAGTTTCTATGTCCCTCTCTGATCGTAAATAGGTCATCTAAGGGAAAATATAGTTTATATAAGTTTCTGAATGATTTTCAGTGATTCCTAAAATTTAAATTTTTCATTTATCAGAAATTGAAAATGACATGAACTTACCTCGAGGTCTCTAGAGAATTTCTAAGCTTCCCACTAGCAATCACTTCTAAGAGAAAAAAGTTATACGAATTTTGGGATGAAATTCTTCCCTAAATGGAAAAATAAAAGAAATATTGCGTATAGTCTCCTTTGAAATAATGAAGTAACAAAAAATAATGGTGAAATAAGCGTTGAAAATTTATAAAACGTAATGAATCATTAGGTATCGAAATAATGATTGTAAAAATAAGATAAATTTTATAATTGTAAGTGAAAAGACTCACCAAATAAAAGAACGAAGTATACTTCGCGGCAGTATTCAGTAGAGGATCCAATGAACACAAAAACAAGTAAACGCAAAAAAGTTTACGGCACACATTCAAGCATGAAACCAACACTCGAAAATTTCGCTCCGACGGGATGCGCACTGTCTTCACAAAAGCGTCTGATCTCGGCCGAAAACGGAAAGAAACTAACCAATTTTCCAGGACAGCTAGGAAATATCCATAAACTCAGCTACTGAAAAGATGAGACCATAAAACTAGACCCGAAACGAACTCTAACCAAAACAAGACGCTGGGGTGCCTGGGACACCCCGCGCGAGTCACGGCGGGTTAAAAAAGAAAACAGTTACTTTAAGGTCTATAATTGGCCTTGAAGGGTATTTAATTGTTTTGATTTAAAGCATTCAATGGCAGTTAAATATCTAATAATAAATAAGGTTAAACTGTCAGAAAAGTGGAAACGAATATTAAATATTCACTTTCGCGAAAAGACGGCAAAAAAAAGGATAAAAGGCAAGGTAAGGTAATGTAAAAATAGTCAAGAAGGACAGATAAAATATTATTAATACCCCGCTAAATATTCAGAAAATAATAAGAGTTACCAAAAGATATTTATACACATCAATATAGTGAGTGGTTGCATATTTAAATTAAATAAATATTAAATAATTTTTACAAACGTTAAAATATTACATATTATCCTGATTAGGAACAATTGCATTACGAATATGATTTGAAGAAGTAGTACCGAAAAGATGAATAAAAAATTTGGGCACAAGAATTTATTCAATTTAATCCTATTCAGATTATATTTGCAGTTAAATGAAATATTTCCATTGCATTTGTTGAAGGTAAAGTTAATCATAGACGTATAAATTGTTTAATATCGAATGACCAGATTTTTTAATTTTATTACTTTGAAACTCAAAGAAATACATGGGTATACATTGGCGCAATTGTTGAATGAACTTAATTGAATTGTTGAATTGAACTTAATCAAAATTTGTATTCACGTCTTTTTCTATCTCTCGAGTGATTCTGACTCATTCAAACATCTGATATATTTTAATACCGAAAATAGGCTTCGACTACTTATCCCTAAATTCAGAAATCAGCCTTACATGAATTAAACTTTATTCAGTTGAGTGCTACAAAACTTTGAAGACAAAACCATCTTACTATCTGTCTAAAAGTGTCATCTCAGTATAATCAGAAATAAATCAACGTATTGTTCACATTGCTAGAGTGCGTATTAGGTTTGTAGTTTTTCCATAGTAAATTCCATGAGATAATACTTATTTGGCAAAATTTTCAGTTGGAAAATCTGAAATATTCAAATTTTACACAGAATACGCATCAAGATCCGTCAGCTACCGTCCCAGGTAGATAGGGGGGCAAAATAATGCGGCGGAAAACGAAGCATTCTGAAAGTAATTGTTCTTTCACATTTGTACGAGAAGGCTAAGTAAAATGAATTGGAAATAACAGTACACAATATAAAATATATAAACGAATATTTTGAGCTCTGTCATTAACTCCATGACTAGTACTAAAATGTCCGTAGGTTATCCTAATTATCATTAACCAAATCCTTTGCCTAAAGTTATAAATCCTAATTTTAAATCATTTATTTAAAAATGAAGAAATTACGTTCGATGAAAAAGAATCAATAGATATTATAAACTATTACCTGAAGTTTTATTTTTTAATTCTCTTTCATCCTGGTAACTGTTTCTGCCCACTGTTTCAAGTCTACTTGTAGACAAACCGCTTCAGACCAACCTAGCCTGCCTGCTTTACACTTGCTTAAGAAACAATATACCAGCCATCCATCCAATCCTCTCCTTCGGGTACCAATGGAATCCGAAAAGTCATTTCCGAGGTCGCTCAACCTTAATCCTCCACTCTTTATCTATATATGTTCTTCGATAAAAATGTAACTTTTTTCTCGAACCTCCAATATCGTATCTTTTATCAAATTCTTATTCCAGAGGAGATCAGTGGAGGATTTCGGGAACAACGTGGAAGTCCCGGGCGAGAGCTATCTTCGGTCACTACAGTTGATGGGATTGAAGAGGAGTTGCGGGAGTGGGTGGGGGAGATTGGGGTGGGGGACCCTTGTGTGGGATGGGGGAGTCAGAGTGGGAGATTACCGCCGATTACTTCGAGATGGGGGAAGTAAAAAAAATAAAAGAAATCCGAAATTGAGTGGGTAATCGAGCAGCCGTTTTTATGATCATCTTTCGGCTTTCACTCTCGTCCTCCAACCCCTGCGATGCTAAGCCAAGTTGAAACCACCCTCAGAAATCCCCTAAAAATTGGGGCAGGGGATTAGGAAACTCCTGAAAAATATCGCTCAATAATTTTTCACCAAGAAAACCCGGTCAATTAGGAATACTTGGTTTCAACTATAGAAAGTACTTCCTTCGATACATTTTTAATTTCACGATGTAATCCGCTTCATAAATTCTCTAAAATTTGTTTTAGAAAATGTAAAACTGCTGAAGAAATTCCGGTAGTATTATTCCACCACTGAGACCAACCCGTTTACAAATACCTTGTTTAAAGTTTGTTTAAGCCTTTTTCAAATGATTTATAGTCATATCATTGACAAATTTTTATATTTTTAAGGAGAAAATGTTTTTATAAAAAGGAACAATTAAAAATTAAGGTCCTGACAGATCAAGTACTTCGTGAGCGTGTTTACTTGTGGAGGGGATTAATTTCAGGGGGTAGATATCGAGGAGTAGGCTTAATGATGCAACATCCAAACATTTAGGAAACGTTTTTATTCTTAGACTTTCCGCTAGCCACGGCCTCTTACCTTTTTTAAACCAAGTCTTTTGACTAATGTTTATAATTTCATTTTTAATGAAAAATCAGTTCGAGGGCACGCCTTGAACTGAGGTAATGTTGACTTCTGCAATGAGGATAATAATTCGGAATCTCTTTTAAATATGCCAAAAAGGAGACTTTAGCAGTATAAAATGGCATAAAATACAAGCCGTCGGATAGCTACTGCCACTTACAGTTAAGAGTGCTCTATATCGCTGAGGAAAGCGTATAATTCTGAAAGTGATTGGTTCTCTTATTTGCATGAAAAGTCAGAGCAAAAATGAAAAGGATATATTAGTAAAAAATATAGAATGTATTAAGGCATATTTTGAGCTCTTTCCATGAGGCTTTGACAAATATGGAAATAACCGTAATAATTTTAAATTATTTATTTATAAGTAAAAAAATGCATGAAGTTTAAATAAATGAATAAGGAACAATGTTGACAGCTATTATCCATATCACTTTTGGAGTCTAAATTGCATGAATGCGTGTCGTAAAACTGGCAGAAAACGCTAAGTGATTTTTTTTCAAATTCATTGATAAATTGTGCTATCAATGATTTTCATAATATATTTCGTTAAGTATTATTAATACTACTTTCCTGCCTTTCACTCAAGTATGCTTTTTAATTTTCACCTCAAATAAATGCTAAGTCGTGACTTATACCCGTTAGTGTGATGAGAAAGGAGTGGAGACCTTCGTAACCTGGGGGAAGACGCTAAAAATAAAATGGATGGATTAGGTGAAAAAATGACACTATTGATCACTGTAGGCAAAAGTAGAACACGGTGCTTTGGTCGCACAATGAGAAACAGCAGTCAGCTAAATGAGAAACGTAATGAAGGAAGAAAATAAAAATGATAACAGTAAATAATGGCAGTAGTAGTATTATATAGTGACTATAATATACTTATAATACTGTGGAACTTAGATCGAACATCTAGGGACCAGTAAAAAACTTCGAACTATCCAAAAATTCGAATTAAAAAAGTCCTGAATTAATAAGTCCAAAACAACAAAATTCATATTTCCTACAAATCTCTTCATTAAATTGACACTCTTGAAATATAAATACTTTGATTAACGCCCATTAACAAGATAAGATTGAAGTAGCCTTACAACAGGAATATTTATTTCAACAAACTACGAAGTAAAGTATGGTAACATTTTTATTCTAACCTTAAAATGTCAGCACGCATTTTTCGAATTACTGTCGCAGTTGTAAAATAGCATGAATAATAAATAATAACATATTAGTAAAAATAGTTAATTTAATATAATAACATCTGAAATTCCTCGTAGTAGACAAAGGGATAAGTGCCTGCAACAGATAAAGAAAGGATATGGGAATAAGGAGAAGAAGAGCGTCGTAGAGGTAAAAAGAACTACCTTGGGATAGAAATAAATGGAGAGCTGCACTATACCAATCTTGAGATTACATTAAAGTGTATGCATGTTGGTTGAGTACGAATAAGTCCAACATGCAAACAAATTACCCGGGAAACTTCCGTGTCCCATTTATGCCTAGAGCACTCAATGTAAATAAAAATAATAATAATAGGCGTCAACACGATTTCCAAATGCGGTTTTATCACCAAAGCTATCTCATTCGTCTTCTGTACTATTTCCGCCCGGTTATCGAGTGTATTGAGAGCACTGTGCAGTCTTCGCGAAAGTTTATTCCGTCCAATGCGTGAAACTGAGAGGATAAATTAGGTCATTCATCCTCTCAGTAGTTATCATACAATTTTGAAACGTGTTTGCATTCAATGAAAAAGGAAAAACATTTTAAACTATTCTGATATTCATTTTCGGGGTCAAAACTGTATGAATATATTCCGTAAAACTTGGAAACACGCTTTCCTATTATTTTTTTAATTTAATAGAAAAGGATCAATACTAAAAATGCTAGAAAATGAGGTCGTTCACACCGTCCCAAAATCGCGAATCTTCAAAAGAATACAGTATATTCAAGAAAAAAATTCTTCAAATTGACATTCTCTCTTAAGTAGGTATGGAAGCATAACATTATAGTCCACCTTTCATGAGTTGGTGACGTCATTAGAGTTCTAGTTCAGTACAGTTTCTGATTCGGAGAAAAATTTTCACTGAGGGAAAGTTTCGCTCTAGAGTGTGAACTGCACAAAAAGCTGTGTAGCTGCAACCATATACATAAATACATAGTATTGCTATCCTAAGATTGGCATACTGTACCTCTCCATTTCTCCATATCCCAAACTAGTTCTTATACTTCCCTGAGGCTCTTTATCCCTGTATTATTCTTCATTAACCTAGCTAATTGATCGTTGGTTTTCCTTTGGGTTCATTCCCATCAATTTATCCTTCAATTATGATTCCCACGCAACTGCTGTGTATAATTATTTTATCATTCCACTCTGAAGCAAAAACCCAATACTGTTCCACAAGCTTTTATTTGCTGTCGACTACTTTCGACGGCTATCGCGTCATTATCAAGGCAAGCGGATTGAAACTTTTTTTTTTTAATGAAGCCACAGACGTCGAGAATAGTCAACATCAAATAAAAAAAATTCACTAACTCATGCTTTACTTTGTGGTATTCCATTATAAGTTTCCTGGATATAAGAAAATTACTTATGCCACTTATTTTTAAATCAGAGCGCGACCCGAGTTTCAATGAATTATCATCATCATCTTTAGGAGCAAATTATGATTTTTTTTATCTTATTATTGTTACCTAGTTACTTGATGAATTTTTAAATTTAAAATAAAAAAAAAATAAATTTTAAATTTTGTAAAATTCCTTTTTAAAATTCATAAAGTAACTAGGTAATAATAATTAGATAAACAAATCATAATTTGCGCCTGAAGATGATGATAATTCATTGAAACCCGGGTCGCGCTCTGATAAAAATAAGTGGTTTAAGTAACTGTCTGATATCCAGGATACTTATTAAATAAAAAGTTTGAGGAACTGTACTTAGTTTTTGCTTCACCATGAATGTATCCATGAGGAAAGAACGCAAATAGTAATTTCCACACTTTTTAATTCCAAAACTCAACAACCGACCCAGGTTCATAGGCGGATTTAAGGGGAGGGCACGGGGGCACGTGACCCCCTCCCCAGACGATAAGAAATACACAAGATTTTTTATACACAAGATTTTTAATAACTTTCTTTTTAATTGGTATATTATGGAACCTCAATCATTTAATTCAATATTAATAACTTTCATATCAAAATAAAGAGAATATGTTCTACGTTAATTGTTATATTTTGTTGCTAATCTCCATTATGTAAAGATGTGTGAAACCCTTGTGCCTCCCACATAAAAAAATCCTGGATCCGCCCCTGACCAGGTATCAACACATTGCCCAGGTGTCATTTTCAAGGACACAATGACTCAATGTGTTGAAACCAGGGCCGGTTGTTGAGTTTTTGTGTGTGGAAATCACCATTTGTGTTCTTTCGTCATGGATATATCGAACTTACACCAAATAATCAGAAACTATTTTATACGTCACCATGAATATCTCATCGGTCTACCAAGTCACGCCAAAATCAGTTGATTTCATTCCACCGTGATTCAGTGTCTTTATGTTTGCCTATTTTTCAATATTCCTCCTCATTTCTCACGCTATTCGTTCATTATATCTTCAGCTTCCTCCTTCAGCACCAAGTCTCGAAGACCTCTACTCTTTTCTGGTCACTTGTAGCGATAGTCCAAACTTCTGAACCATAGAGATTCACAGTACACAAAAATGTTATCACGTACTGTGTCAAATGGCTTTGGAAATAGGCGTCGGATCGCAAAACGGAGAACTGCATGTCTCTCTTTTCTTGTTACTCCATCACAACCAATGAAAGATAGAATTAATGGACAAACCCATTTATTTACGTTTTACGATTAAAATGTGTGTCATCACAGACTCATCCCGTCACGAAATCATCCTCTATGAATTGCCGTAAGCTTTTCCGAGGACCACACGGATTGGAATAGTGGCGCAGAGAAGTGGGGCGTTGAGTCACACACACTCCTCGCAAATCGCTTCTGCCGCCTCGGGCTGTGGAGAGGTTTTGACTGAAGATGAGATTTCCGATTGAATGGCGGGCGATTCACTCGGAATGCCTCCGTCTCCATTATTTTCCGCTCTCTCTTGGAATTTTTTAAGAGGTGGAGCGGCAGGTAACCACTCCATTCCACCACACCCACGCTCAGACCTGCGGCACCCTTTTGAACATTTCCACGTTCGCGATTTATTTTAAGCAAAGAAACGCCATTTTGGCACCAGTTCCCAGCAGGAAAGTTCTGAGGGCGAATGCAGGTTGACTTCAAGAACTGAAGAGTCAGTATGTGCAAATGAAAGGTATTGTAGTATTGTGCAGCCTAGGGGTCTGAGGTAGGGACCCCGGGAGGGGATTTCAAGGACGGCATACATACACAGTCCTGGCTCATGAAAGATTTTGGGAAATAATGTTGGTCTACCATTGTAATCATTTGAATAGGGAAAAGTATTTATAAAAGAAAACCATCGAAAAATACGAACAAAAAATTCTTTTAAGAGAACTACTATTATTTTACGGACAGGAACTGCATAGAGGAGGCCTAATACCATCCCATAAAAAGCTGATTTCTGTTTCCACATAGATCGCATTTTAATAGGTTTTCAAAAATATCCGCGGCGCGGTGATGAGTGCAATGCGATCATCTTTTTTTCTAATATTTTGCATTATAATGCTTGTAATTGCGAGGAATAGCATTGGAAATTTATTTATTTGATAGATCACTTCATCGTGTATATAAATTTCGGTTAATGCCCTAATTATAATTTTTTCCCCGTGGAACTCGTATCAATTTGCTCGTCAGCGACGCGAGTGGCGACTTTTGTGGACTCATTTGAATGCACGGTGGGTGACAACGCATTTAGAGGCCGACTTGAGGATTCTCTTTGGCAATATTCGTGGGTGAAAGCCGAATCTATCGATTTCAAATTACATTCCTTTTTCATCTCCCATAACAATTATATTTACAAGCATATTCTCACGATTACCTCATTATTCGTTATTCGTTCAGTCCACTTAACCCCTAGCATTTTTCTCTCCTACCGTATTTCAAAATTTCCTGGATAACTTTCATCGCTGTAGCACTGCCCATATAAATTTGTTTATTAAAAACACCCTGTTAACGTATAAATACTTTTGACTACCAATTTAAATTAGTTTATTGTCGTGGGCCATGTACAACAATTCATTGAAAATTAATTGACAGGGTTACAAAGAAAAGAAAACACTACAGCAAGACTTACTAAACGCAAAAGGTAGAGAAAAAAAGGAAAAAACTAAATATAAACCTATGCAAGCATATACATACAATTGCTTCCCGAATGCGGATACCCGGGTATCTAGCCAAACAAAATTTCCAGATATATTAGATACATTGGAAACAGTATCACTATTTATTCAAAGGAAAATATTCACGTGTAACAGAAAAACGTAGCACCAATAGAAAATTATATCATGATTACAGAAATGTTCTCCCCTCATCACACCAGTACCCAATCACGTCAGCATGGTTAGCTATACTGGGAATTGCCATGAACTATCATGAAACAACTTATAAATATCAAAACTTTTCTAACGAGGAGACTTTGCGTAAGTGACGTCAAGAAAGAAGATGAAGCCTCTTTTGTTTGAAAGTAGTCAATTAGATAGGAATACTGTTGAAGGGTTTTGCCCATATATAAAGCATTTAAAAATTTAAAAATACAGTTACATTGAATTTAATTAAAAATTTCACTTTTTGATTCAAGGCCGGTTGGCTTAGTGGTAGCGTACCGTATTTTCGTTTTGAAAGACTCTCAGAGAGTAAATTTTGTCTAGTCTGTCACCTTCTCCATTTTCTGTAATCTGTTCCATCTTTTCAGATTTGTTGATTTCAGATCTTCTAGATTTCTTTTACTTGGCTGCTTTTTTAGAATACGTCCTAAATTGACATTAATTTCGCCATGATTCATCCAAATGGGAGTGATAAAACTGTGTTGCTGGCATCGAAGTGAAGGGAACCAGGGTCGCAGCCAAGAATTAAGGCTGGGGGGGGGGGATTTAGGTGCAACTAATACCAAGGTGTGTGGGGGTATGGTCTACCCACCAGGAAAAGCGGTAGGTGCGAGACTAATGAATTGCGGAATTTTAAGATAAATGGTTCAAAATGGTGAGTTTTACGGGATATTTTTCTGAGGGATGTTTTTTTCTAATCCTTACACCATTATATTAGTAATATCAATCCAATTAAGTAAAATGAATTAAACTTAAAAATTTCTCTGAGCTCTGGGAGGGGGGGTGTTTATCCCCCGAAACCTCCCCCTCGCTGCGCCACTGAAGGGAACTTATTCGACAAATGGTTTAAAAGTGTTCTATAAATACAATTAGAGAACAGAGTTGCTAAAGGAGGCGTCCACAAACATTCCGCCCAGGAAAAGTCTGCAGCCAAGGTTGGGTCGGACGCATGGGGTTGATAGGGGAGTTAAGAGGGAAGTGAGTGGTCTGGAACACGTTGGGATGGCGGCGAGCGGTCCGGCCGCTGACAAAGTGTGCAAGATGGCCGTTAAACCCTTGCTCGGTCGTCTTGGGAACGCTGCCAGGGGCGGCTGCTCGCGACGTCTTCCTCCGATTAATTCGGACGAGTTTACAGCGCAAACAGCCACGCCCTTTTCCGATGTCCACACATGTCTAACCACACCAACTCCCACTTTCCCCGTTACGGACAATCAAATGCGATTCGCGTGCCAAGGAGATGGCCGAATACGTCTCTTACACTCCCAGGAATGCCATATTTCAGGGATTTTGGGGTTGTTATTGCCAAGTTGAGCCTACTATTGCTTTTGAATCTCGTCTTGAATACGGAACACCTTGCCAATTTTTGAAATTATCTGAGCAGTGTTGTAAGTATGCAGGGTGTTTCTCGAGGAATCTGCAATACTTCAGGAGATGGTAGGGGAGAAGCATTCAAGCATTTTTGTTATAAGTATATTAAACATTAGGCCGCAACTCCTTCAGTTTTGAGCACGTGAATCTTCATGAAATTTTGCTCCTTGGTGTTTAAACGCATTGTCCTTAGTAAAAAATCTGTGAAAAAATATTATGGCTGTTTATCTTTGTTCAGCGTGAATTTTCATTTACTGAAAGCCGAGTCTATCAATTTCAAATTAAATTCCTTTTTCATCTCCCATATCAGTTTTATTACCATGCATATTCTTTTCAATTCTATTCTAAACAATTTTTCTTGGCTATCCAGCCCTTTCGACATTTCATTTAAGGAGGAACCTGCGCTTCGAAATACTGCTTTCATTAGTTAGATAAACTCGATAAAAACGAGTCATAATCGCTAAATTTGTCATCCATAAAAATTAAAAGTAATGCTAAATCAATCAAAATAGCTGTGCAATGCATGATTTTGACTAAAAATGGAATAATCCTGTGATATGAAGAATGGCTGTTATTTTGACTCTTAGGTATTGGAAGAATTTAAATACTTTCTCGGGAAATACAGTAAAGCTTTACAACTATATCATTTGTGATGAATAAAATGAACTTAACTAGTGAGACCTTTTGCTCTGTTAATTTCAACCTAATTTGGAAAAATGGTTTATTTATAATTGCTGATCACCGACTCGACAACGCTGCCAACATATCGTAGTTTCACACCGGTTGAGCACCTTTGTTTGTTTACGTTACCTCGTAGAGTTACGTTGCATTGTGACAATGTTACTCGTTTTATTATCCACTTTACTTAGCCTTGAGTTACTAAATATACCTTTGGGCTGAAGTGATGGCTTCATTATGCCGATTTAAAGGCAAATTTGTGTCTGAAGTTAAAGGTAAGAGCTTGGATTATTTGAGAAAACGAAATGTGGCCGAAAGTGAACCCATCAATTCCATCGAAGCGATTCCAACGAGTGCATCTGTTGAAGGATACCGAATCGTCGACGTGCATTTTTTATTTCTTAAGAAATTTTTGCAATATTTCCCAAAATAAAGTGTCCATATATTGTTTAAATAATCAATACTTATGTCTTGATTTAAGAAGATTAAAGTCCCTGTCGTATGACTGACACAAAGCTCTTTAATATTTATTTCTTTGTAGATTTTCCATTCAATATCCTCATCATCATCATCATCATCACTGGTCAACAATCCTAAGATTGGTTTGACGAAGCTCTCCACTCAGTTCTCCTATCAGCTAATATTTTCACTCCTACGTATTTCTTCTCTTTCACATCTCTCTTTACTTGTTCCATATATTTTGTTCGGGGTCTTCCTTTTCCATTCTTGCCTTCCACCTGTCCTTCGACGATTGTCTTCATCAGGCCATCATGTCTCAAGATGTGGCCTATAAGGTTGTTCCGTCTTCTTATTAAGGTTTTCATGAGGCTTCTCTTCTCTCCTACTCTTCTTAGGACTTCCTCGTTACTAACTCGGTCGATCCATTTGATTTTCATCATTCTTCTGTAGCACCACATTTCAAAGGCCTCTATCCTTGCTTTCTCCGCTGCGGTCATTGTCCATGCCTCACTTCCGTATAGGAGCATACTCCAGATGTAGGTTCTTATGAATTGTTTCTTTACTTCTATATTTAAGTTTCCCGCTGTAAGCAGGTCTCTCCTTTGGTGGAATGCTCTCTTCGCCTGGGCTATTCTGCTGATAATTTCTTTCTTGCTTCTCCCATCACTAGTTATCTTGCTTCCCAAATAACAGAATTCATCCACCTCTATCAGTTTTTGCCTCCATCCATACTATTAATAAGGAGTTGATTAGTGAAAATTAAAAACTAATGTTTCAGTTATAACCCAAATGTAATTCGAATCATTAGTATAAGGATAATTAAATAATACTTGTTCCTAGTGCCAAAGTTTCAGTAAATTTGGAAGGCTGGCATTGCAGCTTCTACGGACTCACTTACGTCAGCTGTCATCGATTGTTCAAGAATGCATCCTAATTTTTATCCTCCTGCAGTGACATCATAAATAGGTAGATGTATTTACTGTTGTTTTTTCAAATTATGCTAAATTGGACCTTTGATAAACGTATCAAAGTAAATTGTTTGGACAGTGAAAAAAGAACTCTTTTCTATTCTATTTTATACTTTCGAAGAATTACATGGGTGAATATTCGATTAATTAGTACGTTCGCGAAGTTGTATTTCTAAATACTACATAGTCGGTACCCAACAGCAATATGCTTGTATCGTGGTACATTCATTTACCTGTAGACCTTATTCTAGACTTTTATTATCAATAAAATTGATGATTAAATACATAATGTGCTAGATAATGAACTTCTATTTAAATAAGTAATTTCTACAAGTTGAAAACGATGTATATTTTTCGAAATAAACGTAAAACAATTTGAAGTAGTATTCAGAAGAACAGATAAAATATCGCAAATCTCAATGCATTCTATCATTTTAGAATTTGAAGCGATACGCTTACAATTTCAAGGGATGAATTGTATTCCGGTCATGATTATTCGCATGTTTGATAAAATTTAGGAGCATATAGGAATTACTTAAACAACCAGCACTGATAAATTACTACATATTTCGGTGAATAGCACGTTTCGAGATAAACTGAATATTCGTTTAACCCTTATCCGGGCACCTCAAATTTCTAACGTAACCGGGCAAGCAGGGCCCAATGGACCCTCCTTGTTAATTTTTTCTTTTTGCTCAAGTGGGCCAACCTGCTAGCATAAATATCATTGTTTTTTGTCAAATAGTGCAAATCAATACAAAATCAATGATTTTAAAATATTTTTAATGTTCGTAAATGAAAATTTTACATGTTAATTAGTAACAAAAAATTGAAATATAAAAAAATATGATTCATCCTTCATAAAATTGATCTCTGGTGGAAATAATTAAAATTTAGAATCAATTAACATAAGGCATAATTGAATATTATTTACTTATGATACGAGACACTGTACAACATCAAAACTTATTGTTTGGGGGAGAAAACAAAATTTCATCAACGAGTACAGGATAGGCTACCCCTCAAAGCTTTTATCACTTTTGTTTACACGTTTTACGTCACTATGCTCATTGCACACCGATGCTCACAGTTGTTACAAATTTGTTTTTGTTCATAATATTTTTGCTATGGGCATATATATTGCCTCAGTTTTTTGTTATTCTATAATTTGATGAATGTCTTCGCTCAGAAGTTCCTTCATCAAAAAGTCCTTAGCCTGTGTTCCAAGGCAAACCCAAGTTGAATCGTCTTTCAATGTGGCCCTCAACCAGAATATCGGATGCAGTTTGAATTCATAGTCTTCTTGAATAATGTTTACTAGCATTTCAATTTAGATCAATATTCAACCACACCACATACGCTGCTACTCTACTCACGTCTAAGTCACTCATGAAAAACGCAAAAGGCCAACTAATTGTGCGTCTTTTACTCATGTGCGTATTACCAACTGGTCAAGGAAATCGACTTCACCTTTGGTGCAGTTGTAGTGACTAATAATTTCAGGTTTAGCATTGACGTCTTCCATAATTTTATTATGATGCATGATTCATAGAAGAACTACCGGCCAAATTTTCATCTTGGGCAATTACACAAACATACAATTATTGGTGAAACCAAACAATGAAGAAACGACTTTATCACTTCTGTTGGCTTGAAAATTTCCTGGAAGAAATCGTTAATTCTTTCCTATAGTTCTAACATGATTCATAAAGCTCTATGCAAACTTTATAACAGAGAAATTCTTTGTCATTAGCTTCATTTCTGTTCGCATTTTGATATGGTTCAGTGAGGTGCTGTACAACTCTGCAATCCAAACCAGGCAATTCTCTTTACGTCAATGTTATCTTCATTGGAACTCTCCTCTTCGATAGGCTGGTAATACAAATCATCGTCACTAGTTTCTTCAATGTTCAGCAGTTTTTGTATGCCATCTTGAGACAAAAGCTTTTGTCTAGCTATGATCTAATAATTATGAAAAAATATGATACTTCATTGAATTTCTATAAAACTACGAATTACTTCCTTAGTACTCATCTATTAGAACTTACCTGGATATGTGATGTCTTCGTGAAGGAAACTTGTAAATATTTGCCATCACTCTGATGGCTGTGCTACTTTTACCCAAAGAGAATTGCATATTGAGGCGGTAGTTCCGTATAAAAGCCCATATTTTCGGAATCATTTATGTGCAAAATCTTATATGCCTTCATCTAAGTTGCTCAGTAGCACTTTGCTAGCACACTACTCTTTTGCCATACGTGCCGTAGTTTATATGGGGATGAAGGATGGAGGATGTAGAGGCGAAAGGTGGTGGAAAAATTTGCGGGGAGTGCAGGAGAAGGAGAAAACAGGGAAAGATGGACTGTCATCAGTGCGTTAGGGTTTGGGAATACCGGTGGAGGATTTTTAGGAGAATGATAATGAACAGGAACGTTCAAATTCGAAGCGACATCATCTGCATGCTTTCGGTATGGCAGGATATATGCTTTCCTTTACCCCTAATGTCGTTGGATCAGTGTTAGGAAACAATTGGATCGTTTCAGTGACCATTCTCTAGGGGTTTCCCGGTGACTCAACCCAACTGAAGGAAAAGTTCTCTTAGCATATGCCCTTCAGCGACCGCCACGGTACAATAGCAATAAGCGAAAGAATGAAAAAACTGTCCCTATCCTTCATTTATGGATACTGATGATGATGTTTGTTCCGTATTGTTCATTCTTCTCCCATCTCACTCTCCTTCACCAGGATTTTCCATCCGTAATCCATCTGTGATTCTCCAGTGACCACCCTACTCTATATTCCCTTTTCACCTTCCCCGGTATCTGCTCCCATCTTAACACCCATGCTACCTAGAATAACATTCTGCGTATATAATCTAGTTATGTAATTTACACTAATTACATTTTCCAGCCTTGATAGCAAAAATAAACTTCGTGATTGAAGCTAACACAAACAGGATATATATGCTCGTAAGTATCCCGTAAGTGTAGCGTGTTGCATAACTGGTAAACACACACCTCCTGCCATACGCCACTGTATTAGGGGTTATTTAGATGTATATGTGAACATTCCCAAATAGTACTTGAAAAATGACAACATAATTCCTTTTATATTAACCATCTAATGATGTGCAACTGATCGCGTATGTGAAGGGTCCATCAGACCCAGCTTGCCCGGTTACGTTAGGAAAAGTTTAAATTTGCCATAAACAAATAAGAAATATTTTTTAAAATTTAAAAATATATTTTTCTTATTCTTTTTATCCGTATGAACAAAGTCACAGAAGTTCACAGCACTGGGATATTTTATTCTCATGTTATAACCTGAAATAAAGGCTGTAGGGTCCGTTGGACCCTCCTTGCCCGGATAAGGGTTAATGAATTCTTATAAAAATGACACCGAAAAATCCAGTTCACTGGAATTATGCAGCAGTCGACAGGTGCAATATCGCTCTTCATATTTAACCTCCGTATACTTTGCAACGTTGCCACTACCTCCGCAGCATAATGGCTGCTCGCTCTGCAGAAAACCGGAAGTATGTTCTTTAAACTTAAATGCTGGCGCTAACATATCGGTAACCCCTTCTAAGAAATACATATATTGGGCATCGATGTCTATTCTATGCTGTGCTAATTTTTCAACGATATATTTCGGGCCAAATTTGAGATAAAAAATGTTTTTCAAGGGAAGGTCATCATTCTCCCATAAAGACAATGTATTTCAAGGTGGAAATCCGTCATTTTCAAATCCATAAATCTTTTTTAGATGGCCGATGACATAGTAATATTTTTTCACTATTCGATAGAAAAAATAATGAGCAACAACATATGTGAAAATAAGGGGAGGTTTTCGGGCATGTTTGAAATGATGGTTCCTCCTTAATACTCTGGAAAGCAAACGATTTAGTTTGGATAAAAATGTGCCATTATAAACGTTTGAAATATTTAATATCAATGTATGAGATTATGCTATCACTTTGTTAATATTCGCTCAAATCTCTCATTTCATTTAGCTCAATGATTGATAGTTTCAGAAAATTATAATCGCACAATTTTGCCCAATCTTATTTATAGACGAAAAGTACATAAAATCTTCACCCCTACCACTCCTGCAGTATTGCAGATTCCTTCTGAAACACCCTTTATTTAGAAGACAGTACCCTTCCTCGAGTGGCGTAACTATAGGGGGAAATAAGGGAATAGATCCCATCCCCAAAACCTCAAGAAAAATTAAAGAAATATTTAAAACCATTGACTATTTGTCACATATAATAACTGCATCTGCTTAAACTAAAATATTTAGTTCCAAAATGATGAAAGATGTATTTCCAAGCATGTCATTTTTTTTTAAATCCCAGACCCCCCGTTGCCTGGGGGGGGCAGCCACTCCAGGCCATCCCATCCCCCCCAAAGCATATTCCTAACTACGCTACTGCCTTCCTCGGTGATATTCATCTTATCCGTTGGTCAACGAAAGTTACTTGCAGGGTGGTTCGTTAAACATTCGCGCCTAAAAATCGTCACCTATAACATTGAGAAACTACATATTGGAAGGATCTGGATAGTTTGGTGGAGGGATTGTTGGCTGCAAGTCTGAGTTTAAATCCAAACGGTGACAAAGATTTTTGAGAGACAGAGAAAGAGAGAGATTTTTCAGAGAATTTCTGAGATCCCCATTTGAGTGCTTTGTAGAAGGCACTTCAAGTAAAACACCAAGTCCTTCAGATGGGACTTAGAGTCGTGGTTCCCTAGGTATTTTTCGTTAAGAGCAGGAATTAACCAACGTAGCCGAGTTTATACTCTTCCTTTTATGTTACGTAAATGTCCTAAACTGTCTGTCACCGTCTTCAAATTCTACGCCATTTTTACACATTAAACACTACAAAAATATTGAATAACAATTATAGATGGCATAATTGTACCCTTATTTAACAGCAGCTGTATCGAAAATCGGCCTGTGTGCGTGGACATATCCGTAGGAGTTGAGAAGTGGAAGTTAAGAGGAGGCTCTAGTATTCTCCTCCCTTTCATGTTGTGTCGTTAAAAACGGTCGGCTATTAGACGACAAACTGGTGGATCTTGTAATTATTAAACAAAGTTTTAGTATAAAGTGGAAAGCCAAAAAAGGTGAATTAATAAGGATAAGGAGCCTGCATTAACTCAGGGAAGTGAGGAATACTGACCGTTTGGCAAGAGAAATGCTCCACGCAGGTTTATTACGTGAACCATGGTTGTTTAGGGTACATGCAAACTTTCTACGCCACTAGACTAGATCAGTTTATAGAATATATATTGAAGTAAAAATTTGCAATAAAAACTGCTGCCGTCATTATAGATACATATTTCTGTGCAGTCAATTTTCACCAAATAATTTGAGTGAAATAAGCATAAAAAAGCAAGAATGTGGTTTGAACGGTATTCAATTCTTTACTTAAGGGAGCTAAGAAGTTTATATCAATGAGACATATGCATCTCCACAATAGTTTCTCGAAAAATTCTTTCTTTTAATGCCTATACTGGACGAAATCAATAACTTCTGCAAATTTTACGTCTTATCTTTCGTAGCTTAGGCTACACGTCATAAGTGAGGGAATCTGTCAGCTAAGACACCATGCTTTAAAGGAGATAAGATCATGGTAATAATGGGCCTATGCATATTCATACAACTTTAAGTAAAAATTCTGTGGGTCAGTAGAATTTAAATTAACACAAGTAAAGGCGGTTAAAACTTTTTCACCACCGTATAAGTCGTGAGTATGATTGTGAGTTTTGGAAGGAAATAGAAACTGAGAAAAACTGGGGCCGTTGTAGAAGAACATTTCCGATTTCAAAAACGAAAAACGTGGTGCGCATGTGAGATTATAAAATTGATATTTGCTGGTCAATATATAAAAGATTTGTCTCCTAGCGAAATTGGAAGTACCTTATCTTACATGTGCACCACAGTTTTTCATTTTTGATAAGAATCTCAAATGTTCTTGGAAAGCATATTTCACTTTCTCATCAATCATATTTGAAATTTTCAATAATTTATGGGGTCGTAGGCAGTTATCTTCTCCTTATTTATACATGGTAATGAACAAATTGATAATGTCTATAGTGACTCCAGAGATGCTATAAAATCAGATCTATAAGATACTTCGCAAACCGACAAAACAAATAAAATCTGACGCAGAAATTGCCCATATAATGCTGGTAGAATTAATGCCACCTCCCATCCCACATATATATTGTGGTACCTATATGCTATGGTAGAGAGGAAAGTTTACTTCAAAAGAAGCTTCAGTATTAATGGGGAAGCTGAGTAAGACAACGGTATTAATAAATCTGGTAAGCGATATGGATTCTGGTTGTGGAGTTTGAGGCACGACATACCAACCTGGTAGCAGTTCAAGTCTACAAGTCCACAAAACGTGGACTATATAATTTTTTTTAAATATTTTAATATTATTCACCACTCCTTTCCAGTACAGTTAAAATTTTTACCCCGTGAATCGAGCAAGGAGTCTCCATCGTTATCCAAGCAAAGAGAAATTGGGTGACATCCCTCCCATTATCCGATTCCCTGCACCTCGATCTTTTTCCTCCCTTCGCAGTTAAAAAGAAGTATAAAAAATCTCCTCCTGCAGTTCATAATTCCTCCTCAGGCCTCTTCGAGTCTCACTCCGTCACCAATCGCTATATCGCCACCTTCTAAGCGCTTCCGCCAAACGCCGTCTCTTTTTCTCGTCGTTCATCCTACACGGGAGCGGAAACATGCAAAAGCCTCCGGCGGTGGCGCTGTGTCTGAAGCTGTTGCAGGAAAAAGGATGGAAGGGATGCGGAAATCGCCGGGAAAGGACGAGAAAAGGCTGCAAAGAACATCTCCACCCAGAGTTTTTGCCACGAGCAGTCAGTCGCCCATAATCACACCACGCCTAAAAGCCTCGCGTCACTAGTGCAGCTTAGGATTCTGTCGCCCGCGGCAGGTGTTTAATGTATCTTCCCTTCTCACTGAAAAATATGATTCTTTACGCTTTCAAGATGGAGGTACTGCAGAAAGTTAAAAATGGGATGGTTCACCAATTTTATATTATTTTCGATCGTGACAGGGTTTGAAAAAAAAGAAACCCATATATTTCCATTTTCGTACCATTATTCTTCATTTCTTTCCAATTGATGTACATTTTATGCATAAATATTGCGTACTTACAGATTACTTGCAAATCAATAGTAGTTTGCATATGCACACGTAGATGACGACTTTATAATTGTGTTGATATCATTTTCACTTTATGAATTTTAGCATGGTTTCATACCAAATGATTTGCTTTTATGAATAATGATCAAGGATTTTGAACATGGTTGTTCCCACTTCTTGATCTTCGACTTCTTAAGCCCTAAAAATTTTTTTGACATCACCATCTCATACCGTGGGGGTTACCACTTTTAACTTCTCCCCCGCTCGCATGCTTATGAGCTATACCCTGCTGCTATGAAAGGTTTTTTTTCCAAAACAAGTAAATTGATTAGAGCGATGATGACGTCACCAAGTCATGTAAAGTGGGCGAAAACTTTAGCTTTTTCTTGCCTAAAACGTACTAGAGAACGGTTGTGGGGGCAATGTCAGTTTTTTATGTCGTAACATTCCTTTCCGCCAAAAACTTTTTTTTCAAAGAATTGCGATTTCAGGTGTGATTGAAGGACCCCACGCAGCTTCAACGATATTTATTCGTCAGAAAACAAAATAACAGAAAACTATACAATTAATGCTTTAATATTGGCAAAGCTTGAACAATTCCTATTTCACATTGTGTAAATTTCTTCGTTTGTAAAGAAAGTACATAATGCGTTACACTTCCACACCCTTAATGGTAATAATGGCAATTAATTGGTTTAGTTCAGTGAATTTGTTTTGTAGCAATGAATACTCTTGATTTATTTAAAATAGTGAAGCATAATATTCTTACTGCAATAATAACATTAACTTACAGAATAATAATAATTAGTTAGTAAAAGGAAATTTGGTTCGAAAATTACAATCCGTATGTAAAAATGTACACTTCTGTATGTAAAAATTTTATTAAAACTGTTTTCAGGTAAAAATCATGTTTTAGAATACATTTTCAACATAAAACACCATATTTTAAACGTACATAAAATATTTTCCAATTAAGACATATGAAAAATAATTTCAGGCTGAACATAGTGGAAGCTAGGCACATTCATATTGAAAAATAACGTGGGTTAAATGCAAACTTTAATATGTAAACCAAATAGAGGACAAGAGTATTTCAATCGTGTGGGTTGATGATGCGGCTCCTCTTTTTTTAACCTGAAACTTATATAAAATAATGAGAATTTATCATGCAGAGGCAATCTGTACGCATTGCTCTTTCTTATTAATGCACGCAATATGTTTAAATTTTTTGTGCTAGGAAATTATTTGCAATTCACGACATAAATAAAATTTTCCATAGACGCATGTTGACGATGGAATCTTCTCAGGCTCTACACCGGGTGAGTGACTTCAATACTGTTGATGTTTCGGGTATCAACTCGTTACCCATCCTCAAGGCTAATGTATCGACTCCTAACCAATCCTCAAGGCATATGTAACGAGAGCTACCCGAAACTTCATCAGCATTAAAGTAACTCACCCGGTGTATAGCCCGAGAAGAGTGCATCACTGCAAATCGCCGGGAAAGCGTCCCCTAGGGGATGGTTTCCCTACCACCCCATCCCGCATATCATCCCCGATCACCTCCTCCCTCTCCGACGACGGCTCCATTGTTGCGCTCAGCGCCATGTTTCCGGCTCTCGCTTGTTCACAACTCACCCCACACTCAACCCTTTCTCTGCCTGTTTCCGCACCGATTCTCATTTCTTCCCCAACATCTTCCCCAGTTAGCGTAGAGGGAGTCATAAGGTTCATGCTCCGGGGCAAATGACGGCTGAAGTTTGCACGGTGCAGTGAAAATAATAGGAATATTGCAGGACGTAGCGTCTGTTACAGGTATCCATGAAAATGGCAGGGTGCAGCGAAAAAAATTCAGTGGAGAGAATTGAGAGTAGTATTCCCTTGATTCCCATCTAAAATAGGGAAAAATGGAATGAAAAAAATTATGAAAATATTGTAAAATGTGCTAATAATGTCACAACTTCCTCATTTTAAGTTGATAAAGACGTGAAAGAAAAACTTCTGAATGTAAAAATTTTTTTCTTTTATGCAAAAAAAGTCTCATTACATTACCAAAAAATGTCTTGAAATGCACATATTATGTATGAAACCATAGTTTAAATGGCAAGAGGAATAGACTTAAACTATTTATTACAGGACAGATCGCAATAAATGAACTAAACCTCAATTCATTGATTTGAAGCAAAAAGGGTGAAATTTTGTAGGAATACGAATTAAATGTTTACTTGAATGAAGCAGGCTATGTTAAATGAATTTTGTATCATAAATTCAGAAATTTCACGACTTGTATTACCATTATATTACACTTTGTTAAATTCAGGTTCCAATTACGGGAAAGGCGACATTAGGGTTTCCCTGTAATCGGTAATTTTTTCCGAAATTCCAATTGAACCTTTCGACAGCAGCGGCGGATACATACGGGGGCGTCCCCCCCCCCCTTGCGGTGCCGCTCGCATTGTCGAACATTTCAGAATAGTAACTTTTTTATTTTATAAGATGGTATTGTCTTATATACGTGTATAGTCAGTTTAAATAAAAATTTCTTAAACTTGACGTGTGACTATATTATTACTTTATTACGATTAAGAGCAGCCAACAGAGGAAGAGCATGGGAAACACTGGGGAAGGAAATAACAGCACTAAAACTTATGAGAAAAAATAATCACCAGCTAAAGATAAAGTTCCGTTACCAAGAATCTATGTAAAAAAATATTCTCACTTATATAAATTTTAAATAGAATGATGAAAATAACATGGATCGACCGTGTTAAGTAACGAGGAAGTGCTAAGAAGAGTGAAAGAAAAGAGAAGTCTTCTAATAACCTTAAGCAGAAGACGGGACAACTTAGTTATGCGTGCCTATGAAAAGGAGAGCATTAGCTAGAGGATAGGAGGGAGGAATGAAGAGCTGTGTCAAACCAATCTTTGGATTACTGACCAATGATGATGATAATGAAACAGAAACCTCTCAAACACATCGAATCTTCCTTAAACATTTATATACATTTAATGCAGTTTGAGGGTAATATATTACATGTCTTTTGATGCTATCACCTTTATTAATGTTACCAGTGGACAATTATATTTCTTACCATATGTGCTCATATTAATATTGATTAAAATGTTCAACCTAAAAAATCTGAAAAAAATGTGAACACATTAACCATATTGCGAATTATAATTTTACTGCAAACATGTGGGAACAAGGGCAATGCTCTGCTGCATCAGAGGTAATAAATAGGTGCGAGAGAGTTTCTTTGAATTTATGCATCATACGAGAGATGGGAATAGGTAAAATAGAGAAATTTTACGCCTAGAGAAAACACATCTGTCCTTAATTAATTAACCATCCTCATACGTGAATTACTTTTAAAGGGTATTTCAACCGTAAAACAGAGGCAAAGGTAACAGCTTTGTTTCATTTCTTCTCCGCCCACATCAACAAATTTTTGCGGGCCCAGTGGACATAATCTACGGGCAACACGCTCCTACTAAGAAATTATCAAAATGATTAACCGGGGAAAAGATAAGAGGAATTTTATATGCTCTCAGGAAGAGGTAAAGGCCAGAGAAATTATAAATTAGTAATGTGTAATAGTAAAGACTCAATCGTAGCAGTCTACGAAGGGGGGCTTTAAACAAGAAATAAATTTTCCATATTTCAACCGGTAAATTTAATTAATAGTAGCGTGCGTAAATATTGAGAATAATTTCGCGGGATTGATTTTGTAGCATGAATTTGTAGGAAACTTATAGTTGTACTTTTGATTACCTATTTCAACAGATATTCTAGCCCATTTAATCTCAAAAGTAGAAATCATTTTTCCCTTCTTACCCAAATTACCTATAATAGGTAGGGTAAAGCTGAAATGGGTAGGTAAAATAGGTAGGCTCAAAGCTATTCACGAATTTAGGCTAAGTTTCATAAATGATTTACAGAAATGGAACGGCTTTTAAAATGCAATAAAAAGTCTAGTATTTCTAGGTCATGGATCCATGAGCACTCCTTAGTGCTATATAAACTATTTTCCATGTTTGGAATATGCATGTGCCAATGTACAGGATTATTTGTTCAATCTATTCTTCGTAACTGTAAGGCTGCGTCGTAGCCTAATGGGTAGAGCACATGGCTGCTGATGAAGGAGTCCTGGGATCAAATTCCATGTGAAATCATTGGACACCATCGAACAAGCCCAGGAAAATGAACTGGCCTTGCTAACCTGAACGTGTGAATTCACACGCATACGGTTAACTCCAGACAGAATGCTACCTTCACCTACCCAGACCTACTTTCGGGCTATGTCACTGCGTACATACAAAGTATGTTTCTGAAATGATATTTGAGCTTTTTTTCTGATTTATGGTCAAAGTTCAATGAAATACATAGCCTTATCACAATATAACAAGTTTTTGGGATAATTGAGAGGGGATGATATAGTCAATTAACCCTAGGAAGTGAAAATTTCGGAAGATAGAGTGATCGCAGTAGAAATAGCGGATTATAGTGTATTGAGACTATTGAGTATGAAACTAAAGTCTAATATAAGAAAAAAAGAGGAAACTTGATAGATAAATGTGGCAAACACCGCCTTAAAGGGAAAATATCTTTCGTTAAGATATTATTTATTTATGAAACTGTAGCAGTACCAGGCAAAGAAAATAAAACTAAAGGCAACGGTCATAAAAATAAATAAAATGGAATTGGTTACTTCATCGAACAATGAGTAATATGGAAGAACATTGACACAAGTGATAACTAGCCTCAAAATATTATTAAATCATATTTTTTTAGCTTTACATCAGGTATTTTAAAACATACATGGCGTACGTTTAACACTTTAACATTACACACATTTATCAGTGAATAAAATAGCCATTTACTTTCCTGCTTCGCCAGTTAGTTACTTTAGTCGACTGGTGTTTAATGCATGATTTATAAATATATTCCAACTATTAAAACAAGCTTAAATATGTCTACCCTGTTCTTCAGTTTAAATAATTTATTTTCAATCTCTTTAACTGTTGACTGTGATAGAGTTTGGAAAATGAAAACGTCCCTTTATTTTTTTTATTTTCTTGTTTACTTCTCAAGCTATTCGCGGCAAAAATGTTGACGGCGTAACCCTTATCGCACCTGAGTTGTTGACGTCACAAAAACTTGTGCCAAACGAGCCGCCACCACTCCGTTATTCCTACGCTTCACGCATCATCCTTCCGTAGATTTTCTGCATTTTACTGCATTGTGAGAGATACCCTCCATCAATGTGTGGTTCTTTAGATAAAGAAATTGATGATATCACCGACTTCGTCCGAGTGGGTGACGCCATATCCACTCCTCGGCCTACTAGGTACATGGACCTGACGTGGTTCGTTGCTGCTTTCACTCTCGTGAGGGATTCCTTACATCTATGATCATTCTCAATGACTATGAGCCGAGAATTATATGACGGTAATAACTAATGAAAGTGCAACATCATTTTTTTAACGAACAGTAAATTTTACATTGAGGTTTTAAGCAGTCCAAACCGTAATTAGAATAAAATTTTCACACTATTTCTTATCTATCCGGTTTAATTGAGCCGTAACCGATATTCGCACTGTGGATGCCCTTTGCCAACATTGAAAGCTAAGGCTACCAAGATATAAGTAGTTAGTAATGCTACCACTTAAAGTGGTTAGCTCTGCTAACGCGGCCAAAACTGGTAAAAATATCTATGAAGAGTAGGAGGTATGCATACCTGCATATGCGGCTAATAACTTATTATATTTATAAAAACTAAATTATTTTTAAAAATTAAACTGGACTTTACGCACATCTGCTAGACTGTTTGCAGCCGCAGCGTGAGCGGGGAGAAGAGGCAACCGCAATATAGAGAGAGTTGCGCGCGGGTTAAATTATGGCGGGGACAGATAGTACAAATTTCCGTGGGATGGAGGAGGGAGGAACTTGGGGAATTAGAATTATTTAGAAGGGTTGCGCGGAAATAGAGCGCGGTCGTGACGGAGCAAATGTAGGGGAGGTATAGTAGGTGAGGGGGGGATTTTAGGGTACGGGCTAAAATACTCTGGGAATGGGTCGATTGACCCCTGCCCTTCCCCGCCCATTATTTTAAGGTGCCCAGCACCTATTTCATGAATATTCCCAGGAATACACGAATATAATTTATTTATTACCCAGAAGAATCATTGAATGTTTTGCGTTGATTAATAGGAAATGTGTGGTGACTTTTTCGGGCAAATTAAAATGCTTCATTTTTAAACTGGCATTTCCTAAAGTGCCTCAAAGCTAGGCATTTGAAAATCCCTGAAATTTCCAGGTACAATGCATTTTCATTCACAAGAAAGATTGAATTTTCCCGATGTTTAATGGATAGTATTAAGTAACTTTTTCAGGCTATTTATATAAAGATATATTTTTCAACTTGCATATTTAAAGGAAAAGAAAACTAAATAATTGGATAGCACATAAGTATAAAATATTTATAAAGAAAACAACATCACCGCACTTTCACATATTAAAATGATTCGATTCTGACCCTAAAAGATGAGATTAAGTTAGATCCTGGCAGCGCAACGAAAGAGAAATTTAAATTTGCGAATTATCTATAACTGCATAATATTTACGTCACTGAAATTATCCTTATACACTTTAAAATATAAAATTGTGCCTATTTTCTATGATTGATAGAATACAAAATGCGACAACATAAGCTAACACTGCTAAGAATATTGACCAAACAGAAGATGAAAAAGTATATTAGGTATTTCCTTATAATAAATTATATATTTCCAACAAATAAAATATTCTTTAAGTTCTCTCGAGGCCCAAATTTACGAGGATGCATGTAAAGGGTAATCTTAGTTGTCCACTCAGCAAGAGGGGGCCCTAAACTCAGTATCTACGAAGACAGGAATTTCATATCCCTCATTTTCCTTATGATCGAATTAAATTAGAGCATAAAACTTTAGATTAAGTGGATTTTTCCGAAAAAATAAATAATTAAAGAGATTAAAAATATCGATAGTAACATTTAAAGGACTCAGGGTGTAAAAATAAAGTAATTGTCATCATAATGAAGGCCACCGAAGTTCAAATCAATTCTTCTTGCCTTATATCTGACTTGGACAAATAACCGTCAGTGTCAAAATAAATTCTGTACATATCTATAACATGCAAGACTCTGTACCAATCGAGTTTTATGACAAAAAAGGTATTTATATAACAGATATTGCTTCAACGGATATTGTTCACCTTAAAATGATGGCAGTATTTATCTCTTATTCTATTTACCCATCTTCTTATCGAGATAATTTGCTAATAAAACGGTGTATGGCAAAATGATAGGTCAAATATTGTTTGCCTAAATAATTTTCGCTCTACGCTATAGGGTTTCTAAATCGATCGATAATATTATGGAGATTTGGTAATAAAATAAATATAAGCAGTTGACAAAGAAATAAGTAGCGAAAGAAATCAGCTATTTGTGTTGTTCAGTAACCAGTGTTTTACATTGGGGTTTTAAGGGGAAGTCGGCTAGCTTATTCAAATTATTTCTTTTATCCCGTTCACACAGCCTCGATCGTAACCGAGATCCGTAACGTTGTTGGTTGGTTGGATGGTTGTCCCTAACCATCGTAGCACACGTAGGTTACCGAGATATCAGAAATTCTTAACGCTGTTACTTAGCCGTAGATAGCGCTACTGGCGCGGTTGAAACTTGATAAGGGAACAATGAAGAGTTGGAGATACTATCATCCGCGAGAACGGTTAATAACTTATTATATTTGTAAACACTAACTATCCGCCATCTTAATTTTTGGCATACTATAATTGGTGCATGAATTACTGACTGTAAAAACTTTTTATTTTTCTATTTGTAACTAGTACTAGTTCATTTGCATGGTAGCATATTCATGTCCATACCACTCTCCTAGTTTCTGGTCTAACCGCGGTGCTTGTTCAGAGTGCTTGAAAAAATTTTTTGAATATTTACAGGTAAAATTTATTCCATTCAAATGCTTTCCCATTTTTTTTAGCACGCATGTATACTTTGAATTATGCAATGTCCGTGTCGCAACACGACGGATTTTTATTTACTTGGTTTCCATATATGTAGCATTTGGTTTTACTAACTCATATTCGCATAATGTTAGCCTAGTTTTCGAATTGAATCGCACTATTAGCAAAAATGTTAGCACTCTTAGGAGTAGGAGAGGAAAAACAAAACCGGAAAGCAGTGCGTTTCACTCATCAGACACCGCAAGTCCATAAATATATTTACACGCATGAAAATATAATTTTCAATGGAAGGCATGTGAATAAACATAAAAAACATAAACAACTCTTGTCCTAAAGTAAATACATTTGATCTGTAATTGTTCAAATGGGTTTTTTGTTTAAACTATTGATTATTTAGCCCCATATAGGGGGTGATTAGAGGATATCTCCCAATTGAGTACATAAAATCAAAGTTTGATTGAATTCTGAGACCCGTATTTCGGACCCTCCTCTTGTAAGCCCAGGAGATAAAGTACCTAATGAAAAACTTCCCACCACATGTTATTTTTGATAAATTATCGAGCACCTCGTCTTACTGTCATTTACATCGAAAATATTAGAGATTCGTTAATTTTGGTCCACGAGTCTTGCAAACCTAAATAGGCAGTTGTCCATATCATTTGAATCCTTGTATGAAATCATTTAAACACATCCGCCTGACGAACAAGTCCTATTTTGACATCTGTATAAATTATTATGTTTTTTGACACATAGATGTAATCATTGCCAAATTTAATTGTATAAATTGACCTGAATTGGAAAAAAGGCTCAATTGCCGAAAAAATTATTTGAAACGACCATGTGTAATGAATTGTCAATTTATGTTGAGTAAAATTATTAAAATTTGAGAAATCTTTAAAGTGAAGGCCTTACTTACCAACGAAAAGGATTTGGATTATAACACACATAGATTCAGTAAAATCAAAACATGAAGTAATCGTAGTGCCGGTTTTGTGATGTTTCGTAAGCGTTAACCAGAAAATGACGAAAATTTATGATCGTATAATTAAGAATGGATTGAAATATGGAATTCAGATAGCATTATCAAATTGCAGAGAGTCCTAGGCAGTTGTAACTGTGACGACGCCACGAGACTATGAAAATGCTACGTTTTTCCTTGTGGAGGCTTGATACTTTCAGTTGGCCAAATCGAAATTGGGCAAAAATATTGATGCAATATGATGCTCTGAACTCATATTCTTACAATTAAAGCCTATTTTGTTTGAATGGGATTGCTTTCACAGTTGAAATTTCAACAATTGCGGATTTAGACAGGAAAAATCAAACAGGAAGGCTGAATAAACTACTGGTTTTATAATTGCCATTCATGGCTTTTTTTGAGCTACTACTTTCATAACTATTTATAAGGGCTGATTCGAGTATAGCACCCGATTGACTATAACGGTAAAAACTTTGATTGAATTCTGAGACCCCAGAGACTCCGGAGATGACATACAACCATGACGATAATTTTTTTCTTAAAATTAAGAATTGATTGAAATATTTATTAAATAGAAACCAGATATCTACAACAAATGGCAGAGAGTCCGAGATAGTTTTAAATCGACTATAACGCCTCAAAGTTTGATAGAATTCTGAGGTGCAGGAGACTCTGGAGGTGCCATACAACAATGACGATAATATATCTTCTTAAAATTAAGAATGGATTATAATATGTGTTAAATAGAACCCAAATAGCAACAGTAAACGGCAGAGAGACCAATATAGTTATTATTTTGACAACGCCACGATACTATGGACTATCGGTCAAGCTAATCGTAAAATGGGTTTTGTTAAAAGAATATTAGGAAAGTGCGACGACAAAGTGAGAGAAATTAGCTACTTTTCCCTCGTTAGACCACATTTGGAATACGCTGCCAGTGTTTGGGACCCTCATGAAAAAGGCTTAATAAGAGAGTTAGAACGCGTGCAAAGAAGAGCTGCCAGGTACGTGAAAGGTCGTTACGATAGTCTTGTTAGTGTAACTGACCTCTTAGATAAACTCGGATGGGAATCTCTGCCGTAGATTGAAAAATAGACCAAACCTTTTAGATAAATTCAAGAACAGTGTCTTTTCTGACGAAGTTAACCATATCTTGCGGACGCCAACGTACTACGGAAGATTAGATCATATAAATAAAATAAGAGAGATAGATTGCAGAACAGACAGATTCCGAACGTCATTTTTTCCACGATCAATAAAAGATTATAACGGCAGCAATAGAACTCGTAAATAGATTGCATGACTTGTAGTGTAGCCTACTAACCTATGTAAAACTTGATGCATGTTTCTGAATTTTTATTCTATATTCTATTTCTAACAGCATATAGTGGTATAGTTGGTTATTATACGGGACGTTTTTTGGACGGTGTGGTGTGCATGTGGGAGTCCAAATGCATGCTGCATGCTGGTGATTGATCACCCCCTGCCAAACACCCTAGAGGTGGCTCGCAGGGTATTATGTAGATGTAGATGTATGGAAACACCGCGTGCATTTTCCTAGTTATTCGGCAGGAACTTTTAGATTTTTAACCTCACGTTGTCCACTTTTCTCCCCATCCCAGGCATTCCTCCTCATGGTTTTTCTCCCACGCACAAGGACCACCACTCTCCCTCTAGAAGTGTCCTCTCCCCTCCCTCAAGTTGATCGCCTCCTCCATGATACACTCCCATATCCCAAAAAAGCGAACGGAGCACGTTCCTATTTTCAATCGAGATGATGAGATCCGCGGGCAGACGGGGAAGAATTGAATACAGCGGGGAGGGTGGGTTTGGTTGGCAGGGGAGAAAATTGGGAATGGATGATGACAGTAGACGGTTTGGTCCCCAGCGCAATATGTTTTTTTTCCCACGGCGCTTCAATTTATTTTCAAGATTAATATCTCGACGCGATATGACTCGCTTTTCAAAGGAGCAAGATATATAATACCAATGTATGATTGCAGATTGGACAAGACGGAAATGGATCTACCTTTACCACTTACGACTCCGATTGGTAGGTTGGACAGTTATTGGGGACGGCGACTTGCAGCTGACTGATTCCATTAGAAAGGACGATTTCATATTTTTCGTTTTAAAATTCGAGAGTTATCTGAAGTGAACGCCTTACTAAGCAGAGAGCAGAATTTGAATTACAGTAAAACTCGCTTATAACGTTGTTCTGGGGACCATCGTTTCATTTTGTTATAAACGGGATTGCGTTATATCCGTTATAAAGGATTTTACACCATGCATCACATAACGGCCGGCAAATATTCTGTAAATCGTATTTATTCAAGCAAAAGATCCGTTACAATTAACCATCGTACCACAGAATGTATTCAGATAGTGCTCGCGACTAATGAATAACATTTTGAATACTATTTCATATGCAATAAACTAATTTTTAAGTTAAATTGTTGATCGCCAATGTAAGATTATCATTTGCGATCGCAAGAAAGCCCAGAGAATCGGGAACTCACCATGTTAGAGGCGGGATTTCGTTTCACACGTGACCGTTATAACGGATTTCACTGTATTATATGCACATTATCCCTCTAAAATCATGCTCAGGAAGTAAACCTGAGACGGGTATTCTGGTTTGCGTTAACCAGAACTTGCTTCAGCCGCAAACTTATATTGGTAATATTTGAAATTAGGCTAGAATAATATTCAGTTAAACTCCTGAAATTAAATTTAGGAATTTGTAAACTCATATTTTGATACGCAGCAAAATGTTAACAGACATTATAAAACTACCCCATAATGTATTTCATCTCTTTTTAAGGCTATCCCAGTTACTGTAACATCAATCTTTTATATAGTCTTTTTCACTGTAATACCATTTCAAGAGGTTCATCCCACATCCAACACAAATACTATGACTTATTATGTGTTCCGTATAAAGTAATTCGCTCCGACTGCACCTAGAATTTTTCCGTCAATAATGTTTTTATGAAGTAATAGTACCTGAATAGGTATCGTATGAGCTTTACTCCTCTCATTTACTTGCTTTCAACAGTTCTCTTTCTAAATGGACTTCATTTTTTCTAGGCTAAGTTAACCACCCGTTACAATCAACACAATAAATTGTTGCAAAAAAAGACTTGTATTTTTTAAACTCAGATTTCCAAATTTACGCTTACATGGAAAGCTAGTTATTATACCCGAGGTAGAGCTTATTTTTTCACAAGTGTTTAATAGGGTATTAGGGGAATAATATATTGAAAAAAGGAAGGGTATTCTTCTCTATTAGATTCAGGATATTAGATATTTCCTCTCATTTTTGGGGAAATGTTTAAAATAATTTGCTGATGATTTCTCCCTCATGAGTGAGAAGTAAACGCATCCGTATTTAGGATAATAAATGTCTGGTTTAACATGGAATCTATACAAAAATTTAAAGTAATACCAATGGCATAAATTCCCACCAAGAAATCAATATTACACACATTTCTACGTTAAGTATTTTTCACCTACTTTTATTGGTATAAAACGCATTTCCATCCAAAGAGCAATATTGACTTTGACTGTCGAACATCTTGCCCGTGACTCTCTAACATGTGAAGCCCCTTGCCAGACTGCCTGACTGATGGATACCAATCACTTAAAAAAGAGCTCTAAACTGAAAGTTTAGTTTTTCCTTTCCCTTCTGCCAAAAAAATATCAAACCACCGGAATTTCCGGGTTTTCCATTCATAACTACGACCGACGGCCTCTAACATCCAGAGCATTTCGGGGATATTAACCGTTGTCATTTAATTGAGTAGGAAAAGTATTCATGATTCGTTTGATGTGGGTTCTACTTCCGCAAACCCCTGGAATCCTGATAAACCAGTATCCGAAACTTAACATCGATGGGCTACGCAAATATCTACCGAGATTTTCGATCATACCGCAGATCAGGAACTTTGTTTGAAGAACTTCTCACCATATGTGATTCTTGGTAAAATATCGAACACCCCGATTTTCCCTGCCTTTCCCCTATAAAATATTCTTAATACGTTCCTTTCGGTTCAGCAAGCCTTGCGAACATAAGTAGACAGTTTTTCAAATCATTTGAATCTTTGTATGAAATTAGTTCTGTGATTCATTACCATGCAGCTCGACATGGAATCACATAGATACAAGAATTACCAAATTTAATACTAAAACTGATCAGAAATGGGAAATGTGTTTACTTGCTGAAAGACATTATGCGCTAATAAAAGTGTTGAATTTGAATCTTGGAGTGCATGTCTTTAATTGAAATACAATTTTCTGACGTCTTGGTATTTTCCAGAAAATTTAAGAAAAATTTATAATTATTTAATTTATCAAATTTTACGGGTAATTATGAATTTTAGTAACTTAGTTACCATCTATTAGAATTGCAATGAGACATGCCAACATCCTGGGCATTAAATATTCTCAGTCATTGAAAAATACCTAGCCGGATTTGAAATTAGAATCATTTGGTAGAATGCCAGTGTATAACCAAGTTACAAAACCTAACCTTCCAATCCGTAATTCTTTTCTGTGATCTATCAAGGCTTTTGAAGGCAGTATCGCCCAATTTTTTTGCAAGTAAAAGAAAGGCACTGCCATACTAAAGATAATCACAAGCGCGGAATTGAATTATTATGAGTTAGGTGGGCTCAATAGCTTTTTTAGCTATAGCTCTTTGCTATTTGGTAATCACCCCCTCTTGGGCAGAAGGTGTTTGGTAAAAGAAGTCTTCCAAACTAAAATAACACAATTTAAGCTATATGATTGAAGCTTTCGCGGACCTCCGATTAAAAAAGTTTCTTTTGATAAAAAATGGCACTTTAATATTGATTAAATTAAATATTGGTATGATTTAAAAAGAGACTAGTGACTGATGCTTTGTGAAACTCGTAGACCATGTAAAGCCGACATATAAAATGTAAACGCCGACAGAAACTTCCACATTCATCACAAAAATTGGATACCCGTTACACACTGAAAAAGCTTGCAGAACTTTGCGAGAGGGGAAATGTAAATGAAAGTGATTAAAAACTGCACGGGATGCTCCCAGAAAATCTTTTTTAGAATTAATGCTGCTTTGTGACGCCAAGATTTGAACTCAGAGCCTGAGGGTGGGAAACCAGCACTACAGCCACCTCTTACTTAACTTTACTGTCTTAGGCACCAAATTCATGGAATTCTTCGTTCAATAGTTCCCTTCGTTCATTTGCAAATCAGTAATCCCAAAAGGCAATCCTGTCACGAAATATCACTTGGGATTTTTGGTACGACTTATCGCGACAGCTCACAAACCCCCAGTTTTTTCAATTGTTTGGAGAGATATTTTAACCGATCAAAATGAGCTATTTTCGAATATATGTTTCTTTGATTCTTGTTGTCGGTAGTAATTTAAATAAAATGCTAAAATTTGAACTCAGGAAATAGGAATGAAACTGATATTATGTCTTCATAGTATCTAACCTTATTATCCGAGGCACTAATGTTTTGTGGGAACTAACACTTGGAAATTGAAGAACGACCACTCACACACCCACCGTTTGTATAGTTGTTCAGGAATATTAACCGATTAAATCGAACTACTCAGGTTTTGGGATTATTTTCGTAGACAACTCAAAAATGATAACAAAAGAACGTCTTATTCTTAGAGCAATAAGGAATGTCCCTAAAGAATAAAATGCATATAATCCAAACCCAATAAATTGGATTCAATGGGTGTTAGGATTTGAACTCGGACCAACAGAGTGGAAAGCCAGCTCTGCCGCTACATCTAACCTTAATATCTGAGGCACACATTTACCTATTCGAATTTTTCGTCCAATTTTTCAATTCAATACTTCCAAAGGCAAGCCGGTTGAGAACTAACACTTGTAAATTTGAGTACGGTAGCCCACAGACCCTCACTTTGCATAGTTGTTTAGAAAGGCATTTTAACCGAACAAAATAACCTATTCAGGTGATGGAAGTATTTTGGAGGAAAACTCAAAAATGATGGAAACTTTACGCCTAATTCTTAGAGCAATAAGAAGATTTACCTCTGGCGGACCTGATATCATTTATCGTCGATATTGGGCTTTATGGCTAATCATTCATTGGTGGATAGCACGATCGATCACTTGGGTGTAAGTGCTTTTGCGTAGCGCCCAACATTCTCAACAATCAAATCTAATCTAATCTAGAGCACTAAGTAAAGTCGCAAAAGAATGAAATGCATGTGATAGCAATTCACTAAATTTAATTCATCGGGCGTCTGGATTTGAACCCGGGCCAATACGTTGGATGCACTTCGGCTCACACCAACCCGATCGTCGTGAAGAAAGCGAGAAAGGTGCGAAAGAGATAACTAGTGTGTGAGTGTGTGGGGAGAAAAGGATAGTGGGTAGAGGAGTGTTACCTTGCGAATTGATGAGGCCATAGTGGGATCTTTTGAAGTGTACAAACACCTTTCCGCCGCGGCAGTTTGAAACCCGGACACGCAAGCTGGACGCGACGGAGAGTGAGGCAGGAAGATTCGTGTTCGAGAGCGGCAGAGAAAGTGTTGCCCTGGCGATCACGTGCCGCGTGCTTTGAGGTTCCGGGAAGGAGGGTCGTGACGGAAGGGAGAGAGAAAAGGCCCAGGAACGTGGCCCTTGTGCGATGATCCTGCGAGGATAGGCACCCTATTCGGGTCGGAGAAATGTGCTCACACCGTGCGTTCAGCTACCTCCACTCCTCAGTGTTGCGGCCAAAATTATGTGCCGCCGTACTTGGAATATTTGTATATTTTGGTCTGTTAGCACAACACTATCATACTGTAAACATTCTTCAATGCATAATATCCTTATCATCATCGATGAATTTTTACGTGCATCACTGTTTAAAAAGTAGTAATGCAACAATTTCCGCGCACCCTAGATATTTTCTTAATTTTGTCAACTTTGAAACTGATTTTTGGTCAGAGTTATAAGAAGGAATTCATACTTTACCAACCATTTACACCGTATGAGTGAGACCAACCATTTACACCTTGAGTGAGATTTCTTAATGCTCTAAGAATTAGCGATGAATTTGCCATTAGTTTTTTTCGAGTTATCCCCCCAAATTCTTTCTGCACCTGAATATTATCGCATAAATATTCCTAAATAATTATACTCGAGCAACTAAATGTATATGGTAGTATTTTGTTGAATCGAGTGATAATTAACATAATCGCAGACAAACGTTTGTATGATCCATAGATTTTTATTCACCGACCCAAATTTTGACAAACTTTGCCATTATCAATGTGAAATTGCACTCGTTTTGACATTATTACGTATCATATATTACGTATTTATACATTTCTTGGAGGTAGAGAGCGGTATTTAGGAAGTGGGGAGGAAGCAGGAGTATTTTCAACACTGTACATCTCTCGCAGGGACAAACAGTTGAGTATTTTGCTCGAAGTAGAGGATACGTGGTAGTAAGGGTGAGTAGTGAGAATGGTACAATAGATTATTGACCACACATAAATCACTGCTTTGTCCTGCCACAGAATTTTCCAACGGCTCAAACCATCTAATTAATTTTCCTTAAAATTGGTTGTGAAGGACCTTGACATTAAAATCACAGTATTGTTTGAAGTAAAAGAAATGCTTTGTGAATTTTGAGGTCGGATGACCACTTACCCAAGATTTCTTAGGTTCAACCACCCTTCTCAGTATCGGGACACATCTACAGTTATTTTTTGTCCAAATTTCATGTCTCCTGGTTAATTAGATGTTAGCAAACGACATCTGCGATTTATGTGCGTCTGTATGATGCTGCTATATTACAGGAAGCACCGAATTGTAATAACGACATTTCACTTAGCCAACCGGTAAAAAATTCAAAAGTCGACGCATTTAATATAATACGACATGACTAAAGAGGCTAATGATTAGAGAGAGAAAGCTGGATTGGTCTAACATTCGCTACGTTTTTAGAAACCGGACAATTTAAATGTATTTTTCTGAAGAAAAGATAAGTATTTGGGTTCAATGATATTTCAGACATAAGTAATTCAATATGTTTAGGTGAGATCAGCGAGGTATGCCTTCGTATGCACGTCCGGTTTTATAATTCCTGTTTATGGACAAGAAAAAATTATTTCTGGGATTAATATTTCACTTTTATTTTGAGTTTTGTCGGAGGCTCGAGAAGATATTGTGCGAAGGATGGGTTGGAACGTCTTGGAAGGGGTAGAGAGCGAAAGAAGTATTCCACCAAAAGAGTGGAGTTAGTTCTTGGAGCTGGAGTTTCCGTAAGAGACCGTAGCGAAGCAGATCCTCCCCCCTTTGGAAACAAATAGTTTATATTGCCCTCGGAAGCGTAATTACTTAAAGGCATTCCGAAGTGAGAGAAACATGGGGAATTGGGAGCGAGGACCTTTCGAGAGGAGAAGAGGAAGGTTGGGGTTTGTTGAGTTTGTTGGCTGCGAATGAGTGTCGCACAACGGAGCGAAAGGGTTGACGGATTCTTGTATGAGAGAGAACACGGGGGAGGGTTTGGGAGAACAGTAGCGGCAACGGAGCAGATCGTGCGGGAACGAACAAGAGAAGGCTGTAAGCAGCGAGTGGGAACAGATGGGAAGAGGAAGAAGAATCGCCGGGAAGAGTGAGCAGTAGTTTGTGAGAGTAAGGCACGTGCCATCTTACTCGGCAGCAGATCACGTCCTGGTCGGGGCGAGATCAAAGCGAGGCAACCGCTCTATATGCCGTCGGGGCCGTGAGATGGAGAGAGACGGAGAAACAAGACTTGAAGGGGGTTGAAAGAGGGGGATACCAAGTTCCAGGGTGTGCTGGTGTTCCGCACCCACCACTCGAGTGCAGCAAGGTACACACTCGGTGATTAACCCATTAAATCCCCAGCATGTTCATAACTTAAAAATTCCATGTATTTTGATGAATTAGCAATGAAACAGACTCAAATAAGGTAAATTATTGATTTCTATATTTTTATTGCTTTTAGTTTGCCGTTGGTGAAAGATTGCGTATAGGCAACATTGGGAGTTCCCTGGATCAAATGAGGCGTTATGTCTCTTTTTTGGAACTCTTTTATTTTTGCAAATAATTCGTTTTTATTACAACCCAAATATATAATTTACCCAAAATATTCATTAAACTTTGAATTATTCATGACATTTAGGAGAGCAATCAGTATGTAAATGAATATTGCTCTTTTGGCACATACTAATCGTCTGGCTGCTACCAACTCAGCATCTTCGTCGTGAATTTTTTCGTCACGAACAATATTATGGCCAACTTTGTCTTTCCTTACTGCATTTAACAAACTATTTATTCAGTTTTGCCCTATATTAAGGCAATTTTAGTGATTATAAGGGTAGTTGCTCAAATCGAAACTTGAAGCTTGGACGTGGTGGAAGGGCTCCATATTATCTATAAGAGACACTTTGTTACTCCCACACGGTATTTATTAAAAGTTCTATTATTTGACCAGTTTTGGCTGTCAAACCATATTCAGGTACAGAAAATATTTAAACAACCGTTCAAGTAATTTTCAAATATATTGTGGAAGTAACAAAGTGCTGCATTAAAAGATGACTGTGAAATGCCTACCTTATATTTAGGTGAATATCTTTTTGATACCTAGATACCGACAGAAGCGTGCATGTGAAATCCATCTGCGACATATACATTAGAGTATATCGAAAAATGACTTACTCAGGATCAAATTGGCCCTGTGCGAGAAAGTGGCCAACTTATATCAGGTTCTATGATCCGGTTATTTTTCCAAATAGGATGTTGTCAACTACTGCCTACCGATCCCCGAAAGTGGAACATTATGCGAAAATTCAGTCTGAATTTCAAGACAAACAACAATGGAGAGGGAACGACTAATACTAAGACATTTTTATGCATATCAAATACAAGGCTACTTTTACGAAGTTTGAGGTTTATCGAAAGAATTTTGACTTTACGATAGGTGATAATGATAAAAAAATCGAGTGCAACCCGGGTGGCACCCAAAATGTCTACAACATTGCACACTTTGTCTTTTGGAAGCCAAATTCGCGGTAAATGAACCCGATTTTCAAAGTTCAAACCTCTTTAAACGCCTAAATGATCCTTTTCAGGGAAATAATTCCTATAATGATGATTAAAGCATCGTTAATTTTTAAATTAATATTTACGGAAATGTGACCGAAATACCATGCTCCGAAGAAGGTACTAGGATAGAAATTCAATATAATGATAAATAATTTTACGACATTATCGTCAGTAAATAAACGTATTTTCCTACTTATTTGGAGGAGGAATTGATTTAGGTATACCGGGACTAGCCACGGTGATACCTTTTATGGTGTCACACGCAATGCTCAAATTATGCGAAAAATCCACAGAGAACAAAATCATTCGCCTTGACTAGGATTTGAATCCGGATACCCCGATTTCCGGTCGAGTGCTTTAGCCAATTAAGCTCCCGAAGCATTATTCTCCCCTGTAGAAATTTGTGGAAATTTGAGGAATTGATAAAAATATAAAATCAACAAAATGAAGCCGATTACGCCTTCATGAGGGGCATGCTATGAAAGGGATAAAATTTAGTTAAAAAGGATACTCTAATTCGAGAAATGAAACTTCTTTACGCATAGAATCTGCCGAATAAACATCACAACGGGCACACTCAGGGATTAAATCAATGCATAAAAATGAGGCTTTGAAACACCTCGGAGCTAATGACAAATTATCTTAGTTCAAGAGTTACTAGTCAGAAGGCATAAATTAGGATACGCGAAAAAAAATTCTCAAGAAGTGATGGGAAGTTAAAAGCAATGGGCTATTTTTTCCATCGTAAGACCTAATTTTGAGTGCTCAGCCGGCATTTTGGATATTCATGAGGTACTTAGGCTTAGCTACTGACTTTGTAGGCGAGTATTTGCGGCAGTCTTTCTGGAACGATATGGCATTAATTAGCGCTAAAAGCTGACCTTGGTGGCGGCGCGGCGGGATGAATTCCTCGCCTGCCTTACAGATATCTGGTTCGAGTCCCACGTAATTAGGTTCCCAATCCACGGCATGGGTGGTTATGAACGTCCTATATTGTTATTTCCCCGCTCTAAAGCCTTTAAATGCGCTGATTTTTTGAGGTAATGAAGATAAAAAAGTACATGGCGACAGTCAATATAGATATCTCATACTGAGAATGACTTAGCCTTAGAATTAATGTATTCAATATGACGCAAGATTGAAACATCAGGCGATGCTGATAACAATGTAATTTGTCCGACAAAATATTGTCGATTCAACGATGATTAAAAAACAAGGGAAACGGAGTCGCGAAAAAAGAGGCTCAAGATTTCATTCTTTCTGGAAGCGATGACAAACCACATGACTAAATCAATGTTTCCGGTGAATTTGCGCTTACACTTTCTTCGGCCGCTGTAGGTACTTCTGTGACTTCTTTCCCATTACTGGCAAATAATAAACCCCAGAACTGGCTCACAATGTATTCCATAGTGCAGACATTATAAATTCTAGAAGTGAGTTTTGCATGTGTCGCTCGAGAAAAATTCGGCATAGAAAAGTCGCGAACGCTCATTAATTCATTATTGGGTGAATTCTCTATGGAGCACCGGAATATTTAATCCTTATAGATAGAAGCACAGCCTCGCTGCGAAAGGGTGTAAAATTGTAAGTATTTCGAAATGATTTCTTACGAAAATCATTCCAACTAATCTGAAATAGTAATGATTTCACATTAGACACCTTCGATATTTCTTTAAAAAACTTTTCATTCGTATATTCCTCTCTTGGTACACCTCGCTGGGAATCTAGGGACTCCATATCAAAAACGGGTTATTCGTGCGTTCTTTATGCCGCGAATTAATTAATATCTGTATAAATTATAATTTATGTAATTTCCTTTTGTGAAGTGTTAAAATGTTTTCTTTCAAAATCATTATGAATAACAAAGAAACTGCAATGAAACGGACGTATTAGTTTACCAAACCATATTCAGGAGCCCATTCAAAATTTTTATTGTCATTCTAAGCCCAAAAGATACGGATACCACTCGTTTTCATCAGCTCACAACCTTCCAAACATTTCAGAGTCTAGAAATATCAAGACGTACACATTAGCAATAGAGCAGTAAGTAATAGTAAAATAAGCTGTAAGATAAATTTATTAAAATATTTCAAACTGCCAATTGCAGGTATGGTATTTGAACGAGGCGAACGACAGCTGTGGTCATTTACGCCATGAGGGAAGGGAATGGGAGGTAGGGTGGATACGGCGTCGGCATTAGCCTGATCTTACCGATAGGCGCCAAGGGGACTACGGCTTAACGTCCCATTCGACGGACGGAGTGATGCGCTTGAAATGCCCTCAGCACAACGTTCCAGCTGGGATTGGGCAGTCTCTGAAAATTCTCCGCCACATCCGGGATTTGACCCCGGGCTCGACGGGTGGGAAGCCAACACTATAGCCACCACACCAACCCGATCCCCCTCAATTCAAACTGCTGATTGCGAAAATATTTTATGCAGTGACTGATTTGCACTTAAATTTTCTCCATCCTTTCAGCTCTCCTAAAAGTGACTACTCCTCATTCCAACAACCGCACGCAGATCGCTCATGTCACAAAAACAACTCCATGAAGAGTTATCCTGTTCCTTATCCTCATTTTTTCTCAAGCCCTCTTTTCTCCCACTCTTCCAACAAATTCCATCTTTTAACCAATAGAGAGCTCCGCCTCTGCATATACCGGAGTATAAATAAACCCGGGTTCGTCGATATTTAACCCTCAAGCGGGCGCGCCTGATATTTTTACACGACCGGACGCGTGGCGTACTGTCGCACCTGGCGTACGATGAATGCATTTACATATTAACTCTTGATTTTTGTTAAAATTTATCTTTGTTTGTAGAAATTAGTTCAAGCTTGTACATTTATAGTTGATATAGAAATAAAGGTACTCAGGTGGTACAGCTGATACACAGCAGGCAGGCAGGCAGTTTGGCTGTGCTGGTGCACATATGGCTCGATATTCAGCCGCGGCTGCTAATCGTTGGTGTGTTTAGGTGTTTATGGCGGTATTGTCAATTAGGGCTTATTCTTCATCGGTGGAAATGTTTTTGGTGCATTAAGTGTTCTTCATTTGTTTGTGAGGGGTTCTAAACGGAGGGGGAATTTCGGTCTTCTGTGTTTGAAATGTGGGTTGGGTTGGTAGTCCCATATGTTGTGTATGAGAGTGTTGTCTATATTGTTTAGGGATTTTTCAAATTTGTCTTTTAGAGTGTGTAGGTGTTGGGAGAGGGGAGGAATGTTTAGGTTGTTGGCGATATAGTCGTTTCTGACGAACCATGGTGCATCAACAATTCGTCTTAGTATCTTGTTTTGGATGACGCACAGTTATCAGCCGGTCTCGCGGCGCAATTTATACGCCACGGGTGTCGGGTTCCTCTTGCCAATATAAAGAAAATTGCTGCAATAGTTTGTGCTTTAAAAACTCACGCTACAGACAGTCAAAATGACATTGTAACAATACCCGAGTTCATTCAAGAAAAGGGAAGCACGAGGTACACGGCCGGTCGCGCGGCGTACCTTGTATGATAGGGCTGTCAGTTCCTCTTGCCGATCTAAAAATATATTAGCTACAATGCTTCGAGCTTTGAAAATTCGCACTATGGACAGTCAAAGTAAATTGTAAAAACGTATGCACAATGTTGAAATCCTTGGTTTTCGAAGATAGGCGTACTTAATACGACAGCGCTCTCGCTCGAGTATTTATTAAATGAAGAGTGTTACTACTGTGTTCCATTACGAACAAATAAATGAAATTTAAATAACGAATGTTCATTGAATTTGGAAATAAAAGGCCATTATTTCACCATTTATTCGTTCATTTGATTCCAACTTCCTGCGTTTGACACAGTTTGGCAAGTGAGAGCCTTGAGATAGAAGATAATTGTGCAGTCTTCCAATTAGACCCGCTCACAGTTCTCGGACCGCATTCTGATCCTCCTCTCAGCTGAGGGAGAGGAGACCGGGATCTGTCTTTCATGAAGTTGCAGCGTAGGAAGGACCGTGGGGGTGAATTTTGGAGCTGTTTGGGAGGACCACAGGGTCCGTCCTCGGCAAGGGTTCCCTCCTTTCAGTGAGGTTAACCGCCCGGAACCCGAATTACAGCGCTGCGCAAGCATATTGACCGCGATGAGGAGGTGGAGACAGACAGTGAGCTGGCCGGAGAATTGGTAAGGAAGGCGAAGGTCGATGTCCAGGACCAGGAGGGGTGACTTTTGAAATTCCATCGCTGGCTGGCCATTAGGGGTAGGAGAGATTGCGGGATGGTTCGAAATCGCCCATTTCGAGAAGGATTGGGGACCCCATTCGGCGGTATGGCATATTGATGATGCAGGGACCTGGACAAGAGAAGGGAAAATCCTGGGGCTTACAAACTTCCTCTGATCGAAAGCATCGTGATGGATTTTGATACTAATTGAAACATTAGGCTGAACAACTGCCAACTGCAATTAGTTCATGCCCACGAAAAATGGAAAAAAATCAATCAACAGGGCATTCAGATTTCGATTTTTGAATTTTTAAAATATATAATTAATAAATTTAACAACTTTAATCAACATAACACAGTACTTATATAACTATTATTACTATGCTATGTTATTACGCTAATTTCTATGCTATTATGCCATTTTAATTAAAGTTTTATGGTTTAAATATGCATCATGGTCATAAGTGTGCGGCGTAGGCATTTGAGAAATCCATTCTACTTTCAGTCAAGGAATTTGACGCGTATTTAAATTTTTATGAATGTAAGTAGATACAATGAGTCACCATTAGTATAATTTTATATTTGGGTAGGATGACCCCCCTCCATTTCGAGAAACCGTTTGATTATTTAATGTACACTTGCATGATGAGAATGTGCTTCTGTGATTGCACTTCCAAGTTCGAAAAAAATTGACTTCACGCTAATTTATTGAGCCGTTTATATCACTTCATTTTAGAAAAAGTATGCTGAAACGCAGCTTTGAAGAGACCATAGTCGCGATATCTCGATGAGAGGCAATTGTTGATAGGATGATCTCGATGAGAAACCTTGGCGGCATGCAGCGCCGATATTCTTCACCACGCACAGAAAAAATCTGGGTATACCACCACTGACGTTTCTTGTAACGGAAGCACACGTCTATTTGTAACCCTCATCGTCCTCAGGAAAACTGAAACCTCGATCACGAGGCAAATCGCGAGAATTAAGTCCTTATCATCAGAGAAGATACTAGAAGAGGCTGAAAAATAAGACAGACATGATACAGCATATCTACAATGCGTATCGTGGATTCTGTTACACCTACGCTTGATTTTCAAGAGAATCAAAAGTAGCCAGTTGAAAACCCAAACAATGTCGCGTAAAACATAAATAATTACTTTTAAATTCCAATGTAAGACATGTGAAAAAGCTTAAACTTCTACATCGTGGGTAGTAAACACTCATGACCTCGAGACCTCTGGAATAACGTGAAAAAAATATTAATTAAATTTCATTCGACGCGTACGTATTATAGGGGGTGAGGCAGATGGCTCATAAGCACTACATAATTTAAGCAAAAAAAATACTAAACGCTTTCAATCCATGCGGAAATCACAGAAGAAAAAACAACGGGCACTAAAACCCTCACTCAATTCAAGCCAAAAATTCTGCATTAAGAACATCTATACAATTTTAGCATTTAAAATATTTTAAGACCTATTTATTTTCCAATTTATTGAATACATTACCAGGAGAAGACTGGGAATGAAAGCTAATCGGAGCCGTTATTACGGAACGTACGACTAGAGAACGGTAGCACAAAAATTTCCACAGTTGTACACCAACCCAATTTATGGCGCAGTTGTGCTGAAACCTGGGCATGGGAATAATAAAGGGTGATTCTAAATAAAATACCATTCATTATTAATGTTTCAAACTTCCAAAACTATTAACTTATGTTAACTGCTTGCCAGACCTAGTTTTCCGTTACGCATCGAAGGAATATTCGCTAAAAGCGTTGCTAACACATTCTCTAAAAGATCAAAAATATCTGCCCTCCTCGCAAGCATATCCACTCCCACTCCATATTCCACTTTTCACTCCCAATTCCTCTTTTATATCCATACACTCTCCCTCAACCAGTTTTTTCCCCTTTTTTCCCCGAGCCTTCGGCACACATTCCCCCGCCATTTTTGTTCACACCCCATCAATCCTCCAAAACACGGGATACCACATATATCTATATGTATTTATACACACCCTTTCCACTATATATATTTATATATACCTCCCCTCCCTCGACTCCTGTTGCGAATCACCCCAACCCGCCGCTGTTGGATCATCGCCCCGAGCAGAATCTCTTGAGTGAGGGGGAAATCTGGGAGTGGTGGCAAGTAGCAGATAAAAGTTGAGGGAGAACCATCGTGGGAGGGGTGGTTTCGGAGCAACGCATCGCTCGCTAGAGGCGCTGGGTTGCGCTGGTTGGATCTAGCAATGCACCGAAAGCAATGCACCGAAAGCAATCACTTATTGTTACTTGAGTTTCCTAGAGATGGGTCGACGTAATTATTTTTCGACTACTAACTCTGTACGAGTTAATGTACATGAAATATTTTGTTGGACAGGGACGGAACATGTACGAGTGCATGAAGCAAATTGTAATATTATCTATTGTCAGTTTATGGCTCTGCATAAGTCTACATCTACATCTATATAATACCCTGCGAGCCACCTCTACGGTGTTTGGCAGGGGGTGACCAATCACCAACATGCAACATGCTAGAGGACCGCCACATGCACACGGCACGGTCATAGAAATAGTACGCATACTAGCAAAATATACATGCTTATTCATAAGACAAAACTTGCCAATGGTTTGTAATTCCTATAGTAGATACATGCAAGGTTAGAACTTATGGATAAAATCACATGCAGTGAATCCTCCTAGCGAGTAACGCCTTTATTCCAATTAACTGAGACACGGTCGCTATCCTTAATAGTACGAGGGAAGAATGACATTTTAAATCTCTCTGTTTTGCGGTCTATTTCCTTTTATTTTCTCCTCATGATCACGTCTTCCATAGTGCGATGGTAAACGAAGGATATGTTTTACGTCGTCTGAGAAAATATCTTATTCGAATTTACTAAGTAAATTTAGCCTATACATCAATCTACGCTCCTGTTAAGATTTCCATCATAACTCTTGTAACATAATGGAAAAGCTGCACCTTTTGCCAAGTAACCAGTCATCACAAATCTGGCCGTCCTGCGCTGTACTCGATTGATTTCAGCTATGAGTCGTACTTCATAAGGGTCCCATACGTAGTCTTGCAGCATTATTCTAAGTGAGGCCTCATTAAAGTCGGATAGCTTATCTCTTTCACATTTTTGGGCATTTCCCGAGAATTCTTTTTATAAATCCCAGTCGAGTGGCTACATGGTGCATTTTTGCGTTCATTCATGTATTCATACATATAGGAATAAATTTGTTCAGGTGATTATATACTTTAAATGAATGTAACTTTGAGTTTATCATAGGCCCACTGTAGTCAATGGAGGAGCAATTCGAATATATTAGCGGGCACTACAGAATTGAGGAACAACCAAACTAATCCCGCTCTTTCAGAACTGCACATGTTTCTAACGCAGAAACGATATTTTAAGGTATTTTAATAACATGTTATCTGAAATATAAATTTTATATTCACATCTTGGCATCTTAATACGTTCATTACTCATTACACTGTAATTACTAAAAGAGGAAAATAAACATTCCTGGTTTAAATTAGCATTCACTCAATTCCTGGTTTTTGCCATTGAGTACTGCAAGTACATCGTATGTTATTGGTATCTAAATAAACTTTTTCGTAAGCATTCTTATCTAGAAATTAAATTTGAAAATTCCATTTTTCGCAAATCGATAATATAGGAAGACTTATGGTAAAGGAGCCTTCAATGGAAAACGAAGCGGCCATGGGAATAATGATTGATCAGAGGTGAAGAGAGGTGCTACATTTTCCTATTCACGACACAAAGCATATGGGATATATACTAAAATATATTCAATACTCACTTTTGGTTCCAAAAGCGGTATGCTGGTCTGTGAGTTCACCGCCAGGGACAAGCTGAAGGAAATGAATTCATCGTCGACACTGTCGGGGCGAGTAGATACAAAATAATTTCAGCAGCATTCATTAATAAAATAATGTACCACGCGGTTCAAAACCGAAAAAGTCGTACGGGGCAACCTCAATTCAGATATTAAGGACTAGTTTCATAATTACATAACACGTACACTTGTACTAATCCATATGAAAAAAAAATTTTGAACCAAAATTAACGTAAACGACATTTTTACAAGCATTTTCTTCTCATCAAGGCTCAGTGAATCACATCCAGAAATAAAGCAGTATCATATAATAAAACAATAAAACAAACAATTTTAATTCTGGATGAATCATAACGATGGATAAAATGAAATTGATTAAATATTGTATTAGGTATTTATAGCAACAATTTAAAAATATTAGCAACAATATACTGTAAATTTATGACCCTATCCTTGCCATGTTATTTTAGTATTAGAGCATTAGTAAACTTGAAAATCAAGTCATATCAGCCACTTGTCTAATCCAAGTATTAATTTTATCTCGAAAATCACCAATATCATGTTTTTGCCTGCATAACTAGTATAAGTGATGATATTAGATTACCAATATACGACCTGAATTCGCTTTCGCTTTAAGTTTTCGAAGGAGATTTAAAAGTAGCAGGTGAACATGTCGCCAAATAGAATTAGGTGATGATGCTGCACACTATAGGAAAGGATAATCTCTATTTGTAGCTTCTGAAGAGAAGGATCTACGACGACATCGCCCGTGGATGCACTTGTTTGTGGAGTACAAAGTGTAAAAAAATGGGTACGTTTAGACGAAGCGAAATATAGCCGAGTGGTTCGAATCATTTTTTCCACACCTCGGAAACTTATGACCCTTTCCTTGCTATGTTTTCGCTCCAGCTATTATTTTACCAGCGGCAACTTTTTCTCTCCATCATGTCCATACCTCTCCATATGGCGAAATTCTTCGATGAGATATATCAGATAAAGATCACGTAAAGATTAGAGACCTTAAGTACCTAACACTGGAGTTACCCAAAGTGTTTAAAACTTGGAAGTGAGTTGAATTTTATTTCGGGTTTATTTTGCAGCGCATTAAAAAACTTAGATAAAGAAATTTCTCATCCTGTACTGCAGAAGAATTATTAAAAAATTTTAATCTTATTTGCATGGAATTAGACTACTTTAAATGAATAAATGCTCCTGTACCTTTAGTTATCACGTTAAATGCAGCAACTATCAGATAAAAACGTGTGCCGATAGTATTATTAGCTAAATGAGAGTTCTAATTTTAAATGCATTGAAAATCGGTCTTACTAACTTAAAACTCACTTTTATACTGTAATTACGCAAATTCAAGTGACTAAACTTCCCAATTCACATTTTTAATCATGGGACGTGATTTGTGGAAATCTTAAAAATAATAAAATCATGAATCGGCTCGAGTTTAACCGTGAAAATACAGGCTACTCAATCCTTTCGCTGACGTGCTTACCTCTGCTGCTAGACTATGGGCATTTCTTGCGCTATTTGCGCCGGCCTTCATTAGATCTTAGTTATAAGTGGAAGCATCAGTTCTAATGTCTTCTGCCTTAATAGAGATGTTTTTGCTTGCGTATTAATAGCGACTTTGTTGCATGTCGATAACCAGTCTGTTTTTTAAATTCAATTCAAATTCAAGTGAGATTATCATTTCGATAGTTATAGCAATAATTGTAATGAAATATTTATAATTTTCCTGCATAGCTTATATGCTATACATGACACTTTTTTTTAAAGCTATTTGCCTTTATAGAATTGCTTTCCTAAAAAATGTCGGTATATTTTGAGCTATGATCCGGGTTTAACCAGAAAAAAATCACTGAGTATATAAAGACATTAAACAGAACTGATTCACATTTGTTGCCGAAAACGTTAGCAATTTTTTTCATGAAAACGTTGCCAAACGTTGCTAATTTTTTTCATGATAATACTCCTTAAAACAAAAGAATAATTTTGTTCTTTTTAAAATTATTTATCCTTCTGTAACATAACCTTCTCATATTTATCAGGAGGATAATCCCTCGTATATTTCGTTTCTATTTCCCATCCTATTCATCGCAAATACAAGCTACTTAGATAGGTTTTTATTTGTGGCCCATTGGTTCATTATGGAGAAGAAGATGTGAATAAATGAATAAATATGGATACACGAATGAATATGAGGCGAAGATGGAGCAATTTCAATGGATGAGGGACAGGTGATGAGCACCAGGTGAGATACGGCCTTCTGGTTTTGGAGCACATGGAAAGCGATAAAATGTTCTATGGGAGGATTGGAAGGTTTCTCCGAATTCATTAGGAGCCAATAAACAGAAATTTATTGCTTTCGGTAAAGGCGAGGGTTTCGATGATGAAATTCTGATGTTTGCGGGAAGGAAGGTAAAATTGTGGAAAGGGGGTTACGATAATGTTACAGATGATTGAAGCAGTTATTTTACCTGCGGTGGCGTAGATACAGGGAAATTAAGATGGCTGACAGCAATAAAGCGGATGCGGGTCACCGAGAGGATGCACAATGTATTTCTTTTTTTCTTAACCTCTTTTTAAAATTTTTATAAATATGAAACCTTGACGATTAGGTCCTTTATATAAAAATATATTTGCGGACGCTTAGAGCATTAATTTAATTCCAAGATGATATCGCTCTGCTCAGAATACCGCAGTTCTCAGCTGCTTTACCTGTCGGCTGTGGGCGTTTCGCTAGAATTTCGTTCCAGGAGAAAATATTTTGTCACATTTGAATTATTTGGAGTCATGGCTTTTTAAAATCACAAGTGTGGCTAAAGGATATGGTAAGGATTAAGTGCACATTTGAGTAGGCGGTGTTTAGGTTTTAGTGGGGTTGATAGTTCCAGAGGTTTTTCAAAAGTGCCTTGTCGGTTCTGTTGAATGAGAGTGTGTGATTTTTAGAGAGCAGTTTTGAGATTAGCTAGTCTTGGAGTATTTTTTAAAATATTTTCGAATTTTTTGGTTTCGATTGAAGCGCAGCGCTTTTGGAAATTTATTTCAAATTTTCAAGCCTTTAATGCAGGTTTTTAGTCATTTAAAAACTAAGCATGTATATTGAAGCCTTGGAAATGGAAAATAAGTTTTCGAAACGCCGGCATATATGCTTTTTATAAAAAGAATTTAGGTGGGTCAGGGGCAAGAGTCCGCATGGGGCAGGATTCCTTTTCCGAAATATTTTTCTAAATGCCGGGATGATGCCCCTTGTGGTCAATCAGTTTCATTTACGAGACGGAATGTAGCAGAAGGTTTATTGGGTTTGATGAATAACGGCAGTTATTTATTATTTCTGCTGCAGTGGAAGATAAATATTGTAGTACATGTACTGCAAACAAATTTTGTAAAAATAAAAATTAATGAATGCATAATTTTTTTAAATGTGTATTAGATGCGTACTCTTTGCCCTTATTCCCCTACGCCTTAATATTTCAAATTCAATAAAAAAAGAATGAATACTATGGCAATTTCCTAGAGATACTTATTTATAAATTCAGTGAACATAAGGCCGAAATGTGACCAAATGGTAATCGCTCAGACATTTTTTCCCTGAGGCTATCAGAACACGGTCAATAGTTACGACCGATAGCATGGGTGTAAATTTTTAATCACATTTCCTGAAAGTTGTATTGCATAAGAGCAACCTTCACTAAGCCGCAAGAATGTGAAACTCACACATCTTTTCTCGAGGCAACTTTGAACTTGGAGGATTTTGGCTTGGGTGTGTCCGAAAGCCTTATCCTGGATTTGAACCTGGCACCGGGTGGGAAGAACAGCTAAAGAAGACAATGGGTCATATATTAGTGGACGAAACGGGCGAAAAATGATTGGGGTAATTAGGAAAGACCTTTTCATTCGTTCAAGTTGACAACGTCGTTAGACGGAAGTAATTCCGTAAAAGAGAGGGCGGAGGAACATCCCTCTGTGATGAAAGAAAGAGAGATTCTGCGAATGGTCATGGAATAGAAATAAAACGAGATGAAGAATGGGGAGGGAAGATATGTGGCCGATGATGCGATAGCACAGAAAACAGGACATTTGCCAAATGAATGAGAACTTCGTCAAAAGGATGGTCGAATAGGCACAGAAAACAGACTTTTTTATACCGATTCGAAGTTTTGAAAGGAAAGTGTGGTTGTATTTAACGGACCTTGTTTCAATGACATTACTCGAATAAGGGCGTTTTTATAAAAGCACAGCGGGGTAAACAAAGCATAAAAGACTAACTACAGCATGTGAAATCGTCAGATATTTTGCGAATAAAACACTCACCTGGTATTTAAATTAATCAACAAAAGAAAAAAAACTGGAACGGAACTGGTAAAATTCATCACTTGAAACCCATTGGCTAAAATTTTTAGTTTAATTTTATCACCATATTATTTCATTTTTTATACGGCACATTGTGATTTTTAAAAATATATCCATAGACCCGAGGTTGACAGTTGAAGGATCAAGTCCGTTGCAAAGTAAGGGTGGAGGATAACTCAGTTGGTTTTACGCCAATATTACATTTTTTCTATCGATTACTGAATTTCTTCCTCTTTTAAAGTAATGAATGGCTGCTTGCATGAAATGAACAATCATAGTATCATTTACTTAAGATTTGGTCTGGTGCATTTTAAATCAAACGATTCACTAATTAAGAAATTTAACATCACGAGGTCATTGGATGGATAAGCCATCGAAGCGTGTGTAGCAGAAGACCTGACCCGGTGGAAAACCACGAAATATTTACCACATCAATTCGAAAATAAATGAAATTCTATGTGTGTGGATATATTTATCAATAAGCGATCAAGATATGAAATATAATGTAAAATAACATTGCTTGTTACCTATCGACCAAACTCTTCCATTAAATTTAATACTGGTGAGTAAAACAACGGAAATTGTATGGATTACTTCTGCATGGCAAGAAACAGGTTTTATTTTTTGAAAAATGGAAAGATTTGGTTGGGATACTTAGATTAAAAATATTTCCCTTCTTTCAGGAAACTAATATTGCATACCAATTCTAAAAATGTTCAAAATATGACAGTATAAAATATAATATTTTCGTTCTGCAGCTTACAGGAAACCCGATAGCTCTAGGGAAATCATTACTTTCTATTTCCTTTGTAGGTTTTCTCACCTTGATGCCGCTTAGTAAACAGTAGCAACATTTATGTAATCGTTCGATTGACTTCGACATCACTATTGATTACTGAAATTCGATAGGTTGAAGAGTAAGATAAGAAAAAAACATTCCTCATTCACCCACACTCATGATTTTAAAATTTCAAATATACGACAGCTATCACCCACCTTTCATGTGTGATATCATGAGAGTTCAGGCTTATCATCTCGATTCGAAAGAACGGTTCATTGAGGGAAGGAATCGCTAACGAGAATGTAAACTATAAAAGACCACGTGATAGCAATGCGTGAGACAGAGGAGTAGCGGATAGGCGTTGAAATGCTCCGAAAGAGTTCGTTACGTCATCAACTTATCTGCGAAAGGGTTAAGATTAGTTAAGATTAAAGGTTAAGACCTTCGATTTTTCGTCAGTAATAGTTCGAGAGCAGATGACGGATCATCACACAGAAAAATAGGTCCTTTTTTCAGTCTCCAGAACCACTATTAAAGAGAGGCTATTAAACGAGCGCAATGCAGTCTAATATCTTTTTAGCCTTTGTTCCATTCACACATCATTCGCACCCCATTTTTCCACAGAATTTATCTTTTTTAGCGCGAATTTCAATTTCACCACCCTATTCTGCATGCAGTTAATCTTCACACACGCTGCTTTTTTTAATACAATTTTGGCTTTAGATTAAACATTAATAAATAAAGGGGTCCAAAATAATCTTTCAGTGGTCGAAATAACTTATGTTTCACGTCTTATGCTTGTAATGTATCCTATTTCACTCTATCCTGCAATAAGTATACCTTTTCAAAAGATGAATTCTTCTCCAAACACTCTTTGTCTTGAAAGTTAATAAATATAGGATTCAAAAATAATTATAATGCACGGTTATAACTTCTATTGCAGGTTCCGTCAATTCTGTAATGTTTAACACACAATATCAACCGGTATAATGTTCCGTCTACTAAAATAATTGTACGGGAACCCACACACATTCTTATACGGTGATTATCTGTTAAAAGCAGGAACAATGAAAAGATCGATGATTACCCGAACAATCACAACCCCCGATTTCTGAGAAACGGGCACAACATACCAATTTTCTCTCCCCTTTTATTTAAGAAATAAAAGAACCTCGATTTCCTTATCTTCTGGTTCTGCTACTTATTCTTTTTTTTAAGAGAATAGAGCTGTGGAACAGGTAAACCCTTTCCTCGATTATTTTTTTCCCTTTCCTCGATAGGTGTAGACCCACTTATTTCCCCACCTTTTGGTGCTGCATATTAAATGGGGCCAACATCAATTGCAGACTCGTATCTCTCTCTCTATCTCTCCTCTTGTTTCACTCACGGAGTCCCTTTTTCTCTCCCAGTTTATCTTTCCTAGGCCTGGTTTTCTATTTCAGCGGCCTTTTTCTCCCACGAAAGAAAGAAAAAAAATCCCTCCTCAAAATTCGCTCCCTTTTATTCCCCCAAACCAAACTCTCCAACCCAAGGGTCTTTCTACATTTTTTGGGATCTCTTTCTCTTTATATATATATTTTCTCCTCTTTTATCCCCCAGCCTAACATCCCAAACCACCCCACGATTAATCTTGCTTAACTCTTGACCTCTCCTCCCCCTCCGTACAACTCTCCCTCCCCTCAGCATCCACGTCTTCCCTCTTTTTATCTGCTTCCCTTATCCCTTTCTCCTTCCTTTTATTTACAATCTTCTCCCTCTCCTTCTCCTACCTTCTTCCTCATTTTTAAATCATTCCAACTCGATCTTGTTTTGCCTCACCCCTCTTCCTCATCTAGTAAATACTTGTTACGGCTCTCCCTCCAGTTTGTTCGCTCCTCACACCGACGTTTCTTTTCCTCTGTTTTTCCCACTCCAAGCTACACGTTATCCCTTAAACTTCCAGCATGGGCCGAAAATCCTGTTTGCTTTCCCATTGATCACTGTTTTGTGAGCTGGGCCAACGAAAAGGTAGTCGTACTAAAGAGCTAAGCCCAAGGTTACCAGAAGGACTATATCTGAGCGACAAAACTACGAAAGAAAATATGAAAATAAAAGTACTAAAGAGTTAAAAAAAGAGAGATGAATGTAAAATTATTTTTTAAACAATTTGACCCGGAGAAAAGGAATGAATTGTCTATCATGCTATATGACAAATTTAAATGACAACTACATGGGATTATAATGATGAGTGCCATTATAGAAGAAATATTGGAATTATTTTGTCTCTAACCTTACAAAAATTGACGCTCTCATCGGCCTTAATTTACCTCCAAGTTTTTGAGCGATTTTTATTCCAAACTAATCCCATCACTTTTATGCATTAGAGTTCACATATTTATACTTAATATTGTTCCCCTTCTAGAAGTCGGATGATACGATACGTTTACAGACCATGATTATCAGTAATAGTTCATCACCACCTACCATGCTAATATTCACTGCTATGCATAAGAACTCAATAATTTTGCCGGTTCAAACAATGTAGAAGTCCTCCGTAACTTTTGTGTCTAAATAAGGATAAGATTCCAAGAACCTTCTTCTTGCATTGCATTCGTCACATGGCAGTCCTTTTTTTCAATGCAACATTTTAGTTGACCTCAGATCTCAATCGGTACACAAAATTAGCCAATATGCGTTGTATATTTGATTAAAAAAAGTCCCGATGAATTTTATACCATCAGTAGCGTAAAAAGTTTCTAATAAAAACTAAAAATTCATGGAAAACTAAACATAAAAAGTGATAAATATTTAAGGGCAGTATATTAAGCACTTTTGCAATTGCAACACCGTTACTGATTTTGCAAACTTGTGCCTTTTACTCCTACTGCCTAATAAGCCTTTAATGAATGTTTCTAAATTTTCCTAATATTTCTGACTGCATGCTTTGCATGTTCTAGTTTCATAGGCAGTTTGTATTCATAAATAGTTGGCAAGATTTGCCTTTGCCTGAATTTGGAAGCATAATTTGTAGGCATGTGTAACATTTTTATGACCGTGTGGTGTAAATGTGGGAATCCACTGGCATGCTTTATGTTGATGATTGGTCTCCGCCTGCCAAACACCCTACAGATGGATCACAGGGTATTAAGTAGATGTAGATGTTACGCTAATAAAGAGCGTTAGCTTTTACATCAATGGTAGAGTCAGCGGGCAGCACATGCTGTGATTATTGGACGCGTTACGTTTTTCTCATTTACGCTTTTTTTAATAGAAATGGATAGATATGAGGCGATGGATCTAAAACCGGAAAATTAGTCTTTATTTTTCAAACACCATCCCCTTTGATGATTAAAAAAACATATTAAAAAACGGTTTAACGAGTGCATTACAAATACGAAAACTAAGGGTTACCAAAACCTGAGCAGAATAAAAAATTTAATGGTAGGAAGAGGAAGCATTTTGGCAGCTGCAACGCCGTTCTCGATTTCGAAAGGGCAAGAGATGCAGGTCGCGGAGGGAGAACGAGGATTATGAAAAAAAGGAGAAGAAACCCTTTTCTGACGCGCCACTCTAGGGATGGGGGAGGGGGGAATATCCCTGGAGAGCTAGCGCCTCCCCATCCCCCTCACAGGGGCCGTAACACTCTCCCCCCCACCCCTTGAAATTCCCTCCCGCTGCAGCTCCCTGGCTGGTACAGCCGCCACCGCTGTACAACTCCATTGCTTCGTTTTGTGCAGCGCGCGAACTTTTGCGGCAAAGGTGAAATACGTAGTACGGCCTCTGTGTGCGGCCGCTCGGTGCTCCATCTATCATGAACTTCTCTTTTGACTTATATCCCCTTGATTTACCGCGTCGCCCAAATGCACTACAGTTTAATGAACTTTTTTGCCGGGCGATATTTACAGCCAGAAAATAAGAGGCATAATGGGATGGCATCCATTTTTCATCTCGTTTCATTTTGATTGATGGACGGGGATTAGAAACTTTTTAAGAGGAATTCCTTTTATTTATTTTTTTTTATAACGCCGGCTCTCTCTTACATCCGCAATTTAAAACCCACAGGTGCTACCTTGAGTTTTGATAGGTAATTTGTACACTTCCTCATTTCGTGATAACTTGTTCTCTCCGCTCCGGAAACGCCATGTTTGCCGCCGTTTCACAATTATGGTGGGAAAAACTAATTATAGGTAAAAAAAAGACACATAATATGTGCAGCTTACACGGAAAGAATTTGTGTTCTGCATTCTAGATGACACTCAATTTTTAATTCCTGTCTTCTTTGAACTCCATTATTTTAATACATACATCAAGTGCTATAGATGAAATTTCTTCACATATTGAAATAATTGTGAAAATATTATTGGACTTCAATGTAAATGATTTTTTGATAAATAGTCATTTTTATTTAGTAGGAAATATTGAATAATTTAAAATCATTTTACAAGTTAACTAGTTTTCAAGTGTTGTTTGTGATTATTTGCAATAGCTGAATTTTATATTTTTCCATAGAAATCTGACTTAAAAACCTAGTAGACTATTATAATGTTATGGAAGTGAGTATATAAGGCTAATAACTACCCAATCAAGATGAAAAATATCTCATTAACTACGTAGTGAACAAATATCTACCTAACTGAAAGTAGTAATGAAACACACCAGGCGCAAGTAACTAGCAGAGATTACTATTTAAGATATCTTTCAAGTGTTAATTACTTTGGACAATTTGAGTTATCTCATGTTAAGCTTTGCAGCCAAACCTAGAAATATAGATTAATATTGAGTATGGACATAACTAAAATTTTTAGGTATGTACAACCAAAAAATTAATTACGAGAGAACTCGCTTGAATAATGGGACAAACTTTTGAATTGTGATTGGGTATAGTTGCCCATTCTAGTTCCTTCGTACCTCATCATCAATTCTGCATCACCTTGCAGACCATAAAATTTAATTCAAAAAATTAATATATGGTAAACTCAAAACATAACCACTTGTCTTCTTGGAACTCAGTTATTTTAATACATGCATCAAGTGCTACCGATGAAATTGCTTCAGATATTAAAATGATTGTGGCAATATTATTGGAGTACAATTTAATTTATTTTAAGATTAATAAAGAATATTTTTATTGATTTAGGAATATTGAAAATTTTGAAATCGTTTCTCAAGTGAACTAATTTTCAAGTGTTGCCGATGAATATTATTTGCAAGAGCTGAATTTTACATTTTTCCATAGAAACCTGGCTTAAAAACTTAGCAGAATATATTAAAATTATCGAAGTGAATATATAACGATAATGACTACACTTTCTTAAAGTAAAAAATATTAATTTAAATCAGCCAATCAAACACTCTTATCTCATCGACGAGCTTACATTATATTTATTAAAGAATGTAATTCACGAAGAAAAATTGATAAAATGGTACTGTTTCCTATAAAATCTATTCTAATACACCAGCTGATTCCGAAATACTTCAAATGTCATCTTATCCTAATTTTTTTTTATTTTAAGCATCAAAATCTGATAGCCAAAAAGATATTCCATACCAGTCAATCTAAAATGGGCCGTACATTATGTCACTACTTAATGAGCTCCACTTTAGTTGCAGGGGTAAAATTCGTTTCTAATCTCATTTATTTCAATTTTTCAACTTAAGTCTATTGGCTGACATATACTTAGATCTAAATTTATTTTTTTACCATTTATTTTTGTCCTAGTTATCATTATGAACACGATAAGCTGATGCAATAACATTTTCGTAAAGTGACTCGGGGTGAGGGAGATAAATGATAAAATTCTTCTCTCACCATGACCGAATTTCCGGCATGGGTTGTTAAAACTAACCTAATATATTTGGCAATGATAAATAACGCAAAAAAATAAATTGAATATTAGGTTATTTTAGAGTAGTCTTAATAAGAACAATCAAGCATTTTCCTTAAACGATCCTTAATTTGATAATATTTCGATCAATAACCATTAAACAACGTCCATACATTTAAATTTACGATTCGGTAAAGAAGTTGATTTTCCTTTTGTTAATGGCACCTCATTAGAGCAGAAGTACATGCTAAAAGTACATGCTAAAATAGTTAATACAAAGTCAAGTACTACATCGCATATAAGTTTTAAATAAGTTGATGCTGGGAACATGAGGATCACTGGTGTAAACTTTACTAATTATCAGAGAAAGCCGAAAACCTTAAAGCACGGATTCATTCTTCAACTATTGCCTCAAGCCTTTGTATTTCAGTCCTTATAATTCCCCTACCGGTAAAAAAATTACGAATAGCCAATTGATGAAGTGTCCCTACTATTATTTTGCAGGCTCCTAAAAGTCTATGCCACCTCCGGGACTTTGACCCTGATGCACCCACCCATTCCGTCTTTCGAGTATTACCTCAAGCGCCCATATTTAAGCCCTTACAGTACCGTTGTCTGGAAAAATAAATGACAAATGGAAAGTAAAAACTGGGGCATCCGATAAATGATTGAAACCGCAGGTTGGTTTGTATAGATGAGAGCAAATCCCATCGAAGACTTTGCCACAGGCGTATGATCATCACATATTTAGGGTAGACTAAATCCTTTCCATGAGACCCATAACACCTCGAAGATAACATGTGAGGGTATACGAAGGACCTACTCAGGATTTGAACCCTGAACTCTTCGACTAGACGTCAAGCACTCTACCCACTACCCTACAACTATTTCCGAATTGGTGACTTTATTATTACACAAAATAGTTATTACGTAGGATTAAATACAGCGAGTCAATTAGTTATGAATTTCAACTCATCATATCTGTTGCACAACTTTTTTTTTATAGGCCATACGAAACGATATCCATATGAAATGAGACGAAATGTTACCCTTTTATTTCATGCATTATTGCGATCGTCTTTGAATTCCCGGTATTATATTTCCGTCATATCGGCATTGAATTTCATTCTCAAGGTCAATGCTAATGGATCCTGTGTGAAATAAACTTTTTCCTCGTTCCTTATTTTCTATTCAAGAAATATACATAAGTAGTAGTAAATAGCAATTGCAGTAGTTTTAGATAAGATAAAAAAATTAGTTTATCATCATAGAGTTGCTATTAAGCAGACCCAAGTAGTTAAATATTAATAATTACTACGCATTAATTTAAACAAACAAACACGTTACGATTGGTATGGTATTTCGAGGAGGCGACCGACAGCTGTGGTCATTTGCGTCATGAAGAAGGGAAAGTGAAGGAAGGGTGTAGAGAAACCTAGCGTCAGCATTAGCCTGCTCTCAACGAAAGGCTCCAAGGAGACCACGGTTTAACGTCCCATCCGACGGATGGAGTGTTGCGCTTGAAATATCCTCCACACTTCATTCAATCAGGGATCGGGCAGTCAATGAAAATTCTCTGCGTTCACCGGCATTTGAACCGGAGCCCACGGGGTGGGAAGCCAACACTCTAGCCACCATACTATCCCATTTCCCATTTAAGATTTTTAAATACAAATGCTTGGATTTACATAATGCAAAAAAGCGAAAAAATAGTATTTATAATTTAAACTATTGCAATTGATAATTATTAGTAATGGTGAACGATTGCATAAAAATAGTAAGTAGGTAAGTAAGTAAATAAGTAGGTAAGCATTGTAAGTAGGGATGAGTAGGTTAGGAGCGGTGGTGTGTGTGAATGAGGTAATAATTGAGAGGTAGGAGGAGGGAATATGAGAGGAGGGAGCGGGTGACGCGTTCAGGTCGTAAGGGGGGGAAAATCGGAGGGGGAAAGAGGGGAGGGAGACGCAGTAAGCAGAGGAAAGGAGGGGGTGAGTAGGGTGGGGGAGGATTGGTTGAAGGGGCGAGGGCTCTTCCTCAAGTGCGCAGGTGTTGCACAGCCATGCATTTTAACGAGGGACTCCTCTCCTCTCCCGGAGACCGAGTGGCGAAGGAATCCACGGGCGGGAGGCAAAGACGCAGGGTGGGCCGGAAATCACCTCCATTTCGCGAAAATACCTCTTCCCTCTCCTCTCTTCCTTCTTCTTCTGATCCGCACAGCCATTTTATCCCTCCCTCCTGCAACTCCCCTCTTCTATCCTATATTGGATCATTTGCATCCACTCTGGCATTATCATTCGCTCTTGCAGTCGGATGAAGCAAGCGAAGACTCCAAAGGAGATATTTACTTAGGGAAGGATTTCGTTTACTTCAAAGAGTTGCACTTTTCATTTGAACGTGATCATTCATCGCAGGCATCGAAATTGAATAAAATTAGAGATGAAATATCTATTTCGTAGTTGAATACACTTGTCACGACCACTTAGGCCTCTCAACCCATTTTTTTGGGTGACCTGTCAGTCACGATGCAAATAATCAAAATTAAAACGGTATATACTTAAACATTGAAAGCTTTGGGTAACGTATTATTTAAAACTAGGTGACCCGTGCAAAAACTTCGCATTTTAACGCTACCAGAGAATAAGTATTATATGTTAAGATAACGGTGTGATTGGATTTTAAATCCAGAAGAAGGTGTATTATAAAGTATTTTCTCAATACTTTTTTAGAATAAAAGAAATGTGTGGAGCCGAGATACCCCGACCGAGTAATTGAAATGGAAAAATCGAAACATTTAAGTCAAATTAATGGGTAAATAGTGAAATTTGACATTGAGACTGTATTTTATGTCAAAAGACGGTGATTCAAGGTTCAAAGTGATACTTCAGTTATCATCTAGGGTACTGCCTTCCCACCCCGTGGGATCGGGTTCAAATCCCGGCGGTTGCAGAGAATTTTTAGAGACTGCCCGATCCCTGCTTGAATGCCATGTGGAGGAAATTTAAAGCGCAACATTTCGTCCGTTGGATTGGACGTTAAGCCGTGGTCCCCTTGGTGCCTTTCGTTAAGAGCAGGCTGATGAAGACGTTGGGACCCTTCCCTCATGGCGCAAATGACCTTAGCTGTCGGTCGCCTCCTTCATAATACCAATCAGTTATCACTGTAGGTGCAGTATTAACGGAGCAATTACGGAATGACAGAAAAAGTCCTTTCTATAATACAAGGATATACCTGTAATATATAGGATGATAATTTCTACAGAATGAATTACTTACTCATTTGAAGGCCAATATAATCCTTTCGTGTTTCTACATAAAACTTTACTATAATCTGTATCGTAATAGATTGATAATTTACACCCACAACCAGTGGCGCAGCGAGGGGGGGTTTTTGGGGGATAAACCCCCCCCCCCCCCTCCCCAAGGCTAAGAGAAATTTTTAAGTTTAATCCATTTTACTTAATTAGACTGATATTACTAATAGAATAGCGTAAGAATTTATAAAATATCCCTCAAAAAGCCGTAAAGCTTACCATTTTGAACCATTTACATTATAATTCCGCAATTTACTAATTTCGCACCTACCGCTTATCCTAATAGGTATACCAAACCCAACACACCCCCGTATTAGTTGTACCTAAACCTACCCCAGCCTTAATTCCCGGCTGCGGCCCTGTCAACAACCACTATTATTAGGGAATGCAGTCAGGCGAGGCCAACACAGCTTGCCGGGGAGATTATTCGGCACGGTTTCCTTAAGATTGCATGTACTTCAAACAGGGTCTTATTCATTGAAACGTGATATTTCATCAAGGGCCTCAAAATAAAATGAAATAAATGCGTTAGCCATATATTTCTCAGTTGGATTTGCGAAAAACACCTCTTTGGGTTTCTACTCGATGTTTTGGATAATATATTAATCAGGAGACCAATTTCAACAATAAATAATTAAGGCATCTTTTATATATTTTACATTAATTACATATTTATTAAAGGTTTATGTAATCACATTTCTCAAACACTTTTTTGAGACCGAATAGTCATTTCGAAGGTCGTTAACATTCCTGCATATATTTCATGTAAAGTACTTGTACTTGATGGATCCAGTACTTGATGGATCCTTTGAATCTTTTTGCATTTATATCCACCCTTGCAGTCAAATAATGCCAGCAGAGTTCCTAGAGAGATTTTTAGGCTCAGTTAATGTTAGAAAAAGGTTGTGTTGAGGCGTGCTCTTCTGAATCACGCTGAATTTCCGGGAAAGAGTATAAAATTGAACAGATCAATTATCCCATCCAGGATACTTAAAACGTAGAAGGCTTTTGATCAAAATATCTCCGTATCGAATTCCGGGTGTAGCATTTGGACACCCCAAAAAATTAAACTCCGACTTGTTTAATGGCAAATTAAATGGCTGGCCCCAACTCAGAATAAGTGATATTTAAACGCCTGTGGTTTATACCTACAAAGTTTACCCTTATCCAAATAAGCTTTCGGGTTACGTGATTGGTTTGAGTAAGTGATGGTAGGCTGTGGAAAGAGGGAGCTTCAGCACAGTGGCAGTACATCTACATCAACAAGGTAACTTGTAAGTCACCACCAGGATGTTTGGCAGGGGGTGATCCAGACTTGGCACATAGCACTCTTCCTAGCCCTATAGTCAGAAACGCGCTAGCTTGCCGGACACAGTCCAAGTACACAGGACAACGACACACAGTCCAACCAGTAACTAGGAGGGTGCTAAGGACACGAAAATGCTACCATTCAAATAAAGCTACAAGTAAGATATGGAAAAAACGAAAAGATAGCGTAGTAAGTGACCCATTCATGGGTTTAAGCATGCCGAAAAATTCATGCAGATAGTTAGTGTTAGACCACACATGCAGAGTTGTGGCGAATCCAGGATAGAAATAAGGGGGTGGGCTAGATTACGATACTATCTAGTGTAAATTGGATACCCAAGGGGGGTTAAACGGGGGACAAGCTGATCTACCACTGAATTTAAAAAATACCAAAAGCGGTAAGTAAAATAAAAAGTTAAAGAAGACATAATTTTAGAGCTAATTTGTATTTCAATTCGTTCAAGTAGCTAAATATGTAGGAAAATATAAGTAAACACTTTTGTACAAAGTGTTAACTCCCGAACATTTTTAATTTATCTAGTGTATGTTTCACCCAATTGGGGGGGGGGGATTATAGCCCCCTTAGCCCCCACCTATAGATCCACCACTGATGCAGGGCCTATTATACCTAGACCGAGTAAACCAATCGTAGTGCTGAACTATCTTAAATATTAAGGCCCTTTTTAGTAAGCGGAAAGAACGACACCTAAACTTTATCGGTTTCGCAGTTTATTTCGCTCATCTTATCTTATCATTTCTACCATAATAAGTGATTATCTTCTCTCAAAATAAATTGAACAAAATATATTAAGTCAACATTCATAATAGGTATCTACTGACCAAATTTCAAGTTCTGTCTCCTCAACGAGGCTCCCCGGACACTATGTATCTAACGGTGTAAAATTCAAAACAAATGTATTACTGGAAGCTATTTTTACTAAACCATTCTGAAAATACTGACTGCAAGATATTTTGTATAGCAGGAAAATGGTCAAGATAAAGAAGGTTGACCAAAGTATCCCTGGAAGTACGTATATAATAGTCGAAGTTGGCACACATTTAATTTGTAGTAAGTTGTGAAATATATATTACGCTTTCTGTCTCACTCATGAAATTCTTCTTAGATACTTGTAAGACGAATTCGAAAGAAATTTCAATTGGTGAAAATTTCAAGATTCTAGCCTCGTTGTTGTCCACAATACAGACATCGGAAAATTTACTTTTTAATCCTTGCTAGCAAGAATATCCACTTTTGGTGTAATTTAAATGGATGAAACTTAGGATTAAATTAGAATAAAAAGGATATTTGCGCTCCAAAATCAATTAAATTCAAAATTGTATGCTAAATAGTTTTTTTTGTAGAAAATTAACTATGGCAGCTCATATTTTATATAAATGGATGTATCTTCATTAAGGATTTTTTTATAAAATAAAAAGTGGAAAATTTGTGTAAAAAAATAATTCATCAGTGCATACTTACTATTTTTTTATTCGAGCAATATCCACTACGGCATGAATTTGAAAGGACTATATTAAAACATTCATGAAAATGACATTCTCTACGTTTCTCGCTGCAACCTCCTTATACCCTTGATCCTTTCCTTTCCAACTCCCTCCCTAGCGCTCCCTTTTTCATTCTGGCTGCCTCGATATCCCTTTGTCACTCAAGGGAGTCTTCTTCTCCTGGCGCCTTATCCGTCAACCCTCCCACCACACACACCCCTCTCTCGTCCGTCTTCGCAGACCGCATGGGGGGATCCAGACCGTTCTTCTTCCCGCTAACCCTAGGCCGCAACTTCCCCACGCCCTATCTTGGCCACGCACTGGTCCTTCGCAGCTGGCAACCAAGATCCCTTTCACTCGTCAATCCCTCGTCTCCGCGCTGTGTACACTCTATTAGGCCATCCATCCTTCCCTTCCCCCTACCTTAATCCTCCTCGGGCACGTTTCCTGACCTATAGCAAGAGCCAAACTTTCTCTTTTACGTTTCTTCTCTCGTTCTAAACCTCACCCTTCTTTCACTACCCATTTATTTAGATTTTTCTTGAGTTTCATCTACATCCTAATCCGTAAGCTGCTTCGCTTGGTGTGGGAAGGCTTTCATCTACGTCTACATTGGTGCGATACGTAGCAGCTAAAGTAAAATTTGAAAAATTGCGTAGTACTGAATTTCAGGACAAAAATAATTCTCCATCACAGAGCTGCTTCATTCAGGGTACCCAATTAGGGACGGTTGAATCCATAAAATATCAAGGAGTTATACTAAAAAATGATTTATTGTAGAATAAGCATCTGTGGGAAATAACTGGCTAAGTTAACCGTTAAATTGGGTTTTGCTAAAAGAATACCTGGAAAGTGCGACGAAAAAGTGAGAGAAATTAGCTACTTCTCACATTTAAGACTCCATTTGGAATACGCTGACATTTTTTTGGATCCTAATAGAATATATCTGACTTAAAAACAGAGTTATAACGCGTGGAGAGAAGAGCTGCCGGGCATTGGGATTCTCTGTCAGACTGTAGACTGAAAAATAGACTAAACCCATTAAATCAATTCAAGAGCAGGGTATTTTCTAAGTCAAATTAGTCATATCTTACGGACGCCATTATGCTACGCTAGATAAGATAATATAATTAAAATAAGAGAGATGGACTCATTGTATGTTTTTTCCATAGTTATAACCTTGCATGTATTTACTCTAGGAATTACTAACCATTATTAAGCTTTTTATGAATATGAATTTATATTTTGCTAGTATGTATAATATTTCTATTAAGGCGGCGTGTGCATTTGGCAATATGAATTTATATTTTGCTAGTATGCATAATATTTCTATTAAGGTGGCGTGTGCATTTGGCGGTCCTCTTGCATGCTGCATGTTGGTGATTGGTTACCCCTTGCCAAACACCCTAGAGGTGGCTCGCAGGGTATTATGTATTTTAGCATAATTGGCAGATAACTTAATGAGTATTTGGCAAGTTTTGTCTTTGAATGAATGCGGTCGCATAATTTGTAAGTTTACGTAACGTTTTTTGGACCGTGTGATGTGCATGTGGGAGTCCAATTGCATGCTGCATGCTGGTGATTGATCACCCCCTGACAAGCACCCTAGAGGTGGCTCGCAGGGTATAATGTAGATGCAGATGCAATAAATTTAACTATAACTTCTTCTAATATACAATAGATACCTTTTTTACTATTTAATAATGTTACCTATATGTCTTGAATTCCTTACCATCCAAATCCGCATTGTGCCCACGGTGGGGATGGGAGCTTGTGGAATGGAGGCGCTGGGCTGCATGTGGGATGGACCAGGTTAACTGTTCCGAGAGTTCCACAACGGCGGTGGAGTCAGTTGGAAGGGCAATGATGAAAGGCACGGGCGTGGAATGGCGGAGTAGGCGTGCGCACGGCGCCTCCATAACTCCATTGCTGGAAGACATTAGCCATGTTGCATAAACCATTTAAGTTTACGAAGGTAACCGTATGAAATCCTGTTATTGCATTCGGATAATGCAATACGTGGAAGTTTTTTCCCCCATTACAAGTTATTGAGCATATTTTACGCCTCGAGAACGTATGAACCATGATTAATATAGAGTAATAAATTAAGAAAGAAAACAATGGCTAATAATCTTAGCGATTTTGTATCGAAAATGAAGCTTTGCCAACTCCAATTGCTAAGTGGTAAAATAAACTTCACAAAACGTCAACTAATTTACATCAAATAATATAAGTGGCATTATATGTGGCATGTAGTAGTATAATTTGTTAGTATGCGTGACATTTTTTGGACGGTGCGGTGTGCATGTGGGAGTCCAATTGTATACTGCATGATGGTGATTGATCACCCCCTGCCAAACACCCTAGAGGTGGCCCTCAGGGTATAATGTAAATGTAGATAGATCTGTTTTCGTATGCTCTAGGAGGGTAGATTTCCATGAAGTACATTGGAGTGCAAAAGACTTCAGATTTTTACTTTGCAATAGGATGGAGTGATTCGTAAAAGTACGTGTACTATAGCACACAATGTAAAAAGCCCATTCGGTGAAATAACAATGAAGGGGAGATTTCTCGATGGGCAGAAAATCATGTAAATTTATATTCTCAATAATATAAGATAATAATTCCTGATGTTCTTATTTTAATCATTGATTAATCCACCAAAAATCTCGCTCTACTCTAGGTCCACTTACACATAAGGAAAACGTATGTTTGGCACTAAAAACAGTCGGATTGTTCAGTCAAATTGTAGTGACCTACCCTCCATTAGCACCGATAAGAATTTAAAATAAATGCAGAAATTAGTCGTTTAAAAATATGTTGTAATTCCGAAATGTGGATGAACAAATATATTGTGGCCACGAATGAAAAATAAGAAAAGAGTCTAAGCAATTGATTTTGAGACTTGCAATGCAACATTTGCCTTTCAGCACATTAAATTTCCATACTTTGGCGATGGAAGTTAAACTATTACTATCTTATTCTACTATATAATATCATAAAATGATAAAAATCGCGTAAAAGTAATAAAATCGTGGGATGTTGCGATCAACGCATCCAAATATAGCTAAATTACATGAAAGCAACGTAAAATTGGATAAAGGAACTGGATAATGGAGTTGGGGAGGAGAAGGGTTATCCGAGGAGGGAGATAGGGAAAAGGGACAGTAATGGTTTCAGGGAGGGGATTCAAATTGTAGATAAATATATTAAAAGAATGTGAGAGTTTAAAAAAAAATTAATACTTATACCACTTAGCTTTTATAGCGAGCAGTAGATATTGGATGAAATCATCTTGCATATTTCCCCATTTTTGTTCTTAATGATCAAATGATTTCAATTTAAATGCACTTTGGCGATTTATTTTTCGCAAAACCAAATTAATGAATCAAAATTATGAAAATATCATCGCTTATCTCGTTTTTGCGATAAGAATAGTAGAAAATTAAAAATTAATTATTTACCTCAGTTCATGAAAAGTCACTGTGCCACCAAATGAACGACTGATAAAAAATCATGTACTTAATCATCTAAAAGCGAGTGGGAAGGCGTGCAGATAATAAGACAATTATCAGCGTACATGATTTGAAAGTCTTAAAACGCAATGGTGTAACCCAACTATGGGAGTCAAACTAAAGTATTATCCTCCTACGTGAATTCATTAAGTACCTATATAAAATCATTAACACAATGGGGTGAAGAAGGAGAGCGTGATACTACGCTCAGCATACCGAAAATTAGCTGAAACTTACAGAGACAGAGAGAGAGAGAATGAGAGCTTGGCAAGAATATCCATGGTGAGGACAAAGTTGGAGATATCTGTGGGTGGGATATGTCAGGATTGAAGGGAAGGTGATAAAATTAAAAATAACAGTTATAAAAGGGACTTATACCTGTAAAAATTCCTGTTTTTACCGGACTTAGCCATTATTGCATCACTCATTAGAATAGGACATTTCTTAGTTAATATCCCCATTTAATGATTAAATTGTTCCAATGAAAACGAACTATTTGCTATCCCTTTTACGTAAAACCGATTGTAGTGGAACACAAAGATGAACGTTTTCATGCCAAGCTCGTATTTACAATAAAAAAGGCAGAAAATTTGAAAATCAATGCTGTTATCAGTTCATGACAGAGCAAAACTGATTAATTGATCGTTGGTGATATGTTAGAAACTGAAAAGGAATTGTAAGGATTTTAGAGACAATTTGGAAAATTTCTGAGCACAATATTTGAAACATGAAAGTTTCATTGCTTAACTCAACATATATCCATTTAACTAAAGACTAAACAGGAATAACAGATTCATAGATTGCTATCAGCAGAGATTCGTGTATTAAAGTTTTGGTGGAATATTTTGCTAGTTCACTAGATTCAATGCGTTGGTGGCATTGGTATTTTCATTTATTATTCAATAAATGGCATTAAGAAAAAATATTCTTTAATAGTTATATTTTTTATGATTCAGAATAATACTCAAGCCTGAAAGTATTAATATAAATAATAATAATGAGTTGGAATCCTAAACCTAGGCATTAGATGTTGTTTTTTTATGATGTCCAACTCAGGATAATACTGGAGTAGCATTTAATAATCAATATCATCCTGCTATATGACTTCATCAAGTATATAGAATAATTAAAAATATGGAGTGAGGAATGAAGCGGTGATATTGCGCTCAACGCAGCGAAATGTAGCTGAAGAGAGAGAGAGCGTGGAAAGGATAGCCGAGGTGAGGACGAGAGTGGGGGAGAAGGTGGGGTTATCCGTGGACGGGGTTAGCAAGGATTGCAGGGAAGGGGATCATAGCTGTAAATAACAGTTAGGGAAGGGGCCGGGAGTTCGTGACATGTATCCCATACTAACCCCAAAAGCGCTCAGCGGGGAGAGGTAGTGGGGGCAAGTGCCTTACCCCTGCCCCCAGGGGCGGGGGGAGCGGTGGGAGGGGCTGCAGATGATGTGGAGGCAGGAAGACCCTTTCCTTCGGGCAGGGGGGGGGGCAGGGAGGGTGGGAGACTCGGTTAGGAGAGGGAGGAAACTCTGAATACGTGTAGAAGTGGGAAGTGGTTGAGGCTGGATATGTGTGTGTTCTCGGAGTGAAGTTGGGAGGAGAGAGAGCGCTGAGGTTCCCGACAGAATTGGGGAGCTGTAAGTGGAATATGAATGAAGATAGGAGGTTTGGAAGTAGGAGGATGCGGTTTAGACATAAGCAGCGTGTGATGGGATCCGTTGGGGTGGGGTTGGAGGCAGGCAGGTATCGACGGATTCTGATTACGAATTGGGGAGCTCAGGACGAGCGGGGGAAATAATTATGGGGAGAAGCCGAAATCCTTTACTCCTCTTTTTTTCCATCCATATCAATGAAATCTCTTCACCGCTAAAACTCAGCAACAGCCCCAAGTTTTCCCCGAAACGAACTAATGAATTTGGACAAAGCTCAAATTCCTCGTCGATACGAAAAGCAGAGATTTCTTGGATTCATCGGTTTCCTGCCGATTACCTGAAATCCACTTAAGGGAATTAGTGCGAAGCATTAATTATATTATATGTAATTATGAGATATTAATGAGCGTAAATTTTATGAGATAACTTTCGTCAGCTTTTCTATCAATGAACCAATTTCAGGGATTATAGGGATATTGGCACTGTATAGGATACGAGATGTATTTATAAACTATCATGATAATATTGCCGTTTCAAAATTAAATTTTGAAACACTCTTGATGGTATACTATTTACCAAGAAAGAATTATTAATAATTAAACTTGGTTATTATTCAGTGAAATGAGTAGCTGATGACATTTTATGATTTTCCACCGATTACCTTTAAAACACACAGAGTATATTTGTGAGACAATGAAGCATCTTCTCAAAATTCGAATAAATGCCTAGTTTTGAAGCCAGTTATCCACTACTCTCCAAATATTAATTTTGCGTGAATATTAGTTTATTCCCAGTGATTTTTATTTTATTGCTCAATATCTAATGAATTTTATTAAATAAATAAGCTTTTACGATTTAAAATATTCAGAACAAATAATTCTTCAAAAATCCTCTGAATTGGTCATTTGAAGACGGTATTTTTCCATAGCATTTACCCTGAATAAATCAATTGGGCTGTGTTTCATTCAAGAGACCATCTTTGATGCACGTCCGTATAACTGCAGTAAAAATTGGTATTCAGTGGACCCCAAAATGAGCCAAAAATTCTATCTATATAAAAATACTATCAATCGTAATGTAAAAAAGTGTCTATAATCTATTCTTGTAAATTTAATGATGGTTCTCTAGCGATATATTAACCTCTGAAAATTTCAAATGTATTTATTTAAAGAAAATCCTGGTGAATATTTTCTGCTTTGCTATTTGGAATTGAGGTAATTTTGATTTCCTTATACATGGGAACACAGAAGGAAAGTGAAAACAAACCGTATGAACTTAAAAGCGATGGTAATTATCTAGTGCTGAAAAAAAATCCCTGCAACGAAAAAAAAATGATTCTCATGGTGTAACGTAGATATATTTAGGAAATTATGGGAATTATTAATTTATTTCCTAGAGAGCAATGAAAATTTTCATTTTATAATTATTTTGTCCTAGAATAAAACCAGCAGAGGAAAAATTTCGTTATAATGTGAGTGGGAGAGATGTCAAGGGGAGCACTTATTTCTTTTTTCTATGCAGTGTTTGGTATAAAAATTAGGTATAGAAAGCAAACCACATCAATTAAATATTTAGTAGTGCATGTGAATATCCTATTGATGTCAGGGGGGAGTTTCAGAGTCTCGTTGGATTGGCGGCGTCGGAAACGGATTCATTCCGAGTCGATCGGGAACCTATCCTACGCTCGTCTTCCGTGCATTTCACACATACAATCGGAAAGTGTTCCGCTTTTGGTATGACGTCAACAGTCATCCTCCTCCTGGAAACGAGAAAACGTCATAATTTTCAAGTGACAAGTGAGCAGCGAAAATAACCTCCCGCAAGATTTGATACTTGACAAGGGAGGCGAAAGGTATGTACGGGCATAAATAAGTGCTAATTGATACATTGTCACATAATTGACGTTGTTGCCGGGTAAAATTATTTTAGAATTGTTCGTCTGTAGTTTTTTTTAACGTAATACCCTGTCGTTTTGAGCAAATTACGGGAGTGAAGGAAAATTTTGAACGAGTTTGTTCTTTTCATTCTCGTGAGAGCATAGTTGATTGTTCTTAAGAACTAAACTACTGGTAGTCGCGATATCCATCATTTTTTCCAACAACATATGGTTTAATTACTCTATTGTTTAACCAAATTGTCATATTTTCATTCAGTATCTCAATTAAATATGAATATTGTCCATCATAAATGATGTTATGGCCTTCATGATATGCCGTAAACGTCTTACAATTTTTCCGTGAAAGTGAAGGTACGCTGGAAGGAAATACAGCGATTACATTAGGTTGAATAGTGTCCATTAATAGTAATGGCTCGAGTTATGTACGTTAAAATAACGCAAAATAATTTTGTTAGTTTGGTATCTGTTTTGCACGTTCTCGGTTATTTCTATAACACCATTTTATTTGGTACGAAAATGACAAATTGTTGCTATGGATGCACCTTTAAATACATCTTATAAATTATATTTCAGTGAGCGATAATTCCACAAAGAAAAAAATATTCCCTGCAAAAGGGAATCGAACCCATAATCTTTACCTCGCTGCGCCACCGTCACTTGTCAACTTAAGGCTGAAATTTGTAAGCTATAAATAATAGGATGGTATGAGGGAGCTTCGGTATAATTGTTACTGTGGCTATTCCCGTTATGCTTGCACTAATATTTCATATTAAAATGTATATTTAGAATGTACACCATGGAATCAACTGCATTAGGTACATAACCACGTCTAATTTCGATGTGACTACGATGCCAAGTCACACACACAATCATTTCAAACACAAATTGTTATACTTCCTGACCCACGGACACGTATTCAATGCATTATGCTACCTGCATGTTTGTAAGTCATTACGCCATGCATTCCAACTTGTTTCACGTTATTTTTGCCAAATTACTCGTCCAAATAACAACGCAAACGAACTTGTACCGTCAGTGATACAGTCTGCCTATTTATCACCTAATTTACACGACAATTAAAGTCACTTGCACGTATATTACTCTATCAAAATATCCACATATATCAGCACTCATGAAATAAAGTGGTATGATTTTATTATAGCCAAATACTTAATAAAAAACAGCAATATAACATATCTCCACTCGCCACCGGAATGAGTTTCCGGCACCTCTAGCCCACTCCACTTCTATCCAATAGGAAAGTCGGCCTTGAGTCGATAGGAAGCCAGTCTCCCGCGTCAAGTCTCCCGATCCGCTCGGAAAGGGAGACTCTGAAACACCCCCCAGCACAGTCCAGAAACTCACTCGCATCCCATGGCAACCGTGTTTTTGTGTATTTCTTCTAACAATTAACTTTACCTAACTCAGTTGTGAGAAATATCACTTGTACCCCTTGCCTTCTGACCCTCTCACATTTCATTTGATTCATACGCTTTCTTTCAATTAATTAATGGTATAACTAATTTTACGTTTAGATTAGTGTAGAAAAAAAAACAGAATTAATTAAAATACTGAAAAGTCAATCCATTGACCGACGGTGTCTTCAAGAATGTACCTGACTATAAAGGTATATACATTGGGTATGCACATTTTAGAAAATGATATCAGAAGCCTACAGTGAATCGATTAGATGATTATTTTTAATTTAAAACGCTAATTAACGCCACACAAATATTAATTACTTATTTATTTTTTTAATTTTATTTTTTTTACTTGTTTGAAAACATCAATAGACACACACAAGTGTTTATAAATCTGCAAAACTTATGAAATGCATGCTAAACATTCCAAAAACTACTACATATTACTTATCAGCCTTAATGTGTGTTTTAGCGAGCAGAGGAAGTAATGCAAAATTTCTTTTTCCGACAGTATTTTTGTGCCTATCATTTTGACACAGCACTAAAAAGTAGTAAAAAACGCTTATTCCGTAAATTTATAAAATAAGCAACGCAATCAAGTGTAAACAATAAAATCTAAAAATTCTAATTTTTTTCAAATTTGTGATCACGTATTATAATTTTGGAATGATTTTCCACGAAAAGAGATTTCTAGTGGTAAGGTATTAACTTCATACAATACGGACCTACTTCAGTAAATTGGAAACTGAACGAGAATTACTTCTAAAATTAAATATTGAGGTACATGGCTGTTATTGACCAAATTACTTGCTAAAAGTACATCATATTATTGATACTAATGATATATGTATTCCAAAATTAGCATTCAAATCTTTCCCTTACAATAATAATAATATATATCCATGTGTGATTTAATTCCACATCTACCACATTGGAAATTCAAAATCATAGAGGTGTACCCTCCATTCAGGAGCGCTGGACTACTATGTTTATGAAGGATCGATAAATTGGACAGTATATGAGGAATAACACAAAGGACTCACGTTGAACAGTTCATCTATCTAACACTTCCCGGTTATGAAATTAGCTTGCCGGAGCACGAGATCATTGTTACCATCACAACACAGACAACAAGGGATAATTCGCGTTAGATTGCATGCGCGGAATGTTACCGCCCACTAGTCATCATTCCTGGAATTGTGATCCTATTAACGGACCAAGTAATGAAAAACTATGAGTCCCAAACCCATTGTCAAGTTTCTAGTAATCACAGTATTATACGTCTCAACCGCCTATATAAAAGCTATTTCAGTTATCCTGAACTGGTATTACTTAAAAAAAATCTATCCACTGCCTATGTTTAGGATTATATTTTTTATCGTAAGGGGTTGAATAATATTAATTAAATATATTTATATTATTATTATGGATCACCACTCACCATTTTATACAATTTTTACCATCAGCTACATAAAAATCGTTTTAATAGCAATCATTGAAATTTAAAAAAAATAATATTTTCTGTTAAGTAATCACATTTATTGCACAATTACAGTAAAATACCAATGCTGCCAACGCATTGAATCTAAAAACTAGACAGATATTCTACCTAAACCGAATTATATGAATATCTGCTTGTACCGATCGATGAACCTGTTATTGTTGTTCGGACTCTAGCTAACGACACCGACTCACCAGGGTTTTGTGGAGAGCAGATGATACACTGTGAAACCAACTACATAGCTTCGTGATACTAAAAAATGTTAACAAAAACATTACCCAAGAAAATGGTGAAAATAACGCATTGTCTGAGGAACGGATTAAGTATACTTTTAAAGCGTTCTCATCTTAGAGATTGAACATTGAATTTCACTATTGATGAAAAATCATTTAAAATTTGATGCACTTAAACTATTTACGAATACAAGTGTTTGGATATAAAATGTTAAAAACACACTTGATCAGATATGAAAATGACTAAACCATATAAATATTCAATTGACTACACCAGATAAGCATTCAAAAAACCAGAAGAATAAAATAATTCAAAATATTTTTAAGTTATAGTCATTATATCGATCCGCTAAAGCTAAAACCGTAAGCATTAGCTGGAGATATTTAAGTAGATATAATATATGGGTTGCGTATTATCGGTAAATCAGCGGAAGAGTTGGTCAAGGAGCTGAAGCCAAAAACTGGAACCTCCACTACAGCTAATACTTACTCTGCCAACATTTCATTATAAAACGGAGGCAATTTCCTTTTGGGTTTCGAAGGTGACGACCGCATATATATATTTTTACCGATACGGAATCGCGGTACTAGCTCCAAATATATTTCGATGAGTTTATAAATGGAAGGGGAGGGAGAAAGGGGATTAAATTATTAACGCCACAGGGCTCGGAGCGGCAGTATTAGGTATTAATGGGCAGAGGGAGGGGAGGGGGGGTAAGTCCTCGCAGCGGCCGATTGGGGGCGGTGCATTTTGGGCGAAATAGATTTCATTTCGAATGCGGAGACCGTTAACGGATGGCACTTTATCGTGGAGCGAGTCGATTCGAAAGCGGTTTCCGAGGAAATGTTGCCCGCCGCAGCACTCGAAAATGGAGCAATTGCAGTTCCATGGGAAAAGACACTGGGGCGAATGCGGGGAGGGTTTGTAGGATAGGGGAGGGGGCGGAGACGGTTTGGGAATGGGAAAGTGGTATGGGGAAAAGAGGGGAAGGGAATCAATTTTGGGGTCTCCCATTCCGGGGCGCCATCGAGGCACAATTATTCGCGGCGGCGCCAACGAACCGCCATTTAGCCTACTTGTCTACACCACAGCGTGTATGACCTACTGACAAGTGTAAAGGAAGGGAGACAAGTACGGGTAAAGGACGCGGAGAAGGCAAAATATCCCAAAAAAAGAATCAATTGAATCACAACCCCAATGCCAAGCAAAAAAAGATAAGTTTTCTACTACTGAAGTGCATAATGAATGAAAAAAATCCGATATAATTTTGAAGAAAAATCCTACGCTTTTCCAGCGTATGGCGTTGATAAAATTTTCGGCAATAATTTTTCATTCCTATGCGTTGTCCCGCCGCAGGACATTTATTTCGTCTCATCTATATATTCGAAAAATAATAAAAGGAGGGTTAGTCATTCATGATATAGCCGAACACTCAGCTCAACACTCGTTCAAACGGTATTACATCAAAATCACTCACAAATTTCATATTATTGCTGTTTTCAACCTGAAGGGGTAAGCAAAACATAAGTGAAATTCAACTTTTAAAAAATATTGGACTGTATTGCTAGTGCGATTAAAATATAGTACTATTGGTCTCGACCATTCCATATGAGTGTCTGAAATAATCTGGTTGGTCTCTCTGGTCACAACCAACAATAGACTAACAAATAAAAAAAACAAGCGAATATTCCGCTCCATAATATGGCAGGCAAAGGAGCGCAACGTAAGCATCTTGACGCCAAGATTTGCCACATTCACAAATTATTTAGCATTGCTTTTGGCAGTAAAGGAATTATTTTGTTGTTGATTTTCGGAGAAAATGCGAAACTCGTAGCCCTGTGGCCGCGTCACAGCGCCTGAGGTCTGCTGAATATCAAGTCCACGTATATAACGCGTAAGTTCCAAACATTGCGAAAAATCAATTCCAACTCCAAAGCAACTTATCCTTGTAATATTTTCTAAAAAATGAAGTTGAAATTGTGCTAGCAACACCCAGTCCTGGTTATCCTGCTCATTTATATGGCTGTACCTCAGGATATCTTCCTTTAAAAATATCACGAGAAAGAGAAAAAGTATTCATTAAAGTTTTAAACGACGCACACGAATGAAATTGTATTAAATGTCGAACTTATTCATCAATTAACAAGTTACTGCCCCAAACGAAATTAATTTTTATTATTTTCACAGTTTTATTGGTGCTATAATAGATGTTAGCGAAAAATATGAAATATTAAATTAATTTTTTTCAGATAAGTGCAAAGTTTAAGTGGTAATCAATTTTAAAAACTGAAAATTTCATTGACCCAGCCGTTAAAATTTAATCCTAGCCCTCCATTTTAAGTACGATTGCATTTACTTATTAAAAGCAAAAATAGAACTTCTTCATCAAACATAATCCTAAGCATGAACGCGGAGGCGCCTTAAAGACACTTTGGGGTCCATGAAGCCAAGTGACAGAACGGCGATTATGTCAATACGTCCTCCTTAAAATACTGCATAAATATTTCAACTTACTTGATAATCGCTAAAACAGTATCTAAGTCTAATTAGTCTAAGTCTAATTACCTCAGATATAATAACATACGAAAGGAGTTATGAAGGAAATCTATCGAAAAGCTTGGATTTATATGATCGGATAAGACTATTTAGTAACACCATTGAGTATTACGTTTTTCGAGACTTGGACACTAGACAGGATATCTACAAAATCCACAAAACTATTCTTCACTGTGTCGTATTCCATTATGAGGTTTCTTGGATATTACACTTTTACTTATACCACTAGTTTTACATTACGCGACCCGGGAAGAAGCTTCGAAGTCAGGAAGAAAGTGTAGTGTAGAAAGAGTAAAAAATTTAAGTGCTTATGAGAGTAACAAAGACGATAAAAGACGACAAATAATTTTGCAACACACTTAACATGTCACTGCCGTAGAACTGATTTTTAAAATGAATATTTTAAAATTATACAATGACCAACGTGAATTAGACTCTAGAGAGCAGTTGGAAATTTAAAAAAATATATTGAAAGTCAGGACAGCACTCCGATAAACGAATATCTTTACCCATCCTTTTCCTTTATTCTGGAATCCATTTTAAATTCATCTTTTCCTCCGTTAGGTAACTATGGAACAATAAGACGAATTCATCATAATATACACCTGAAGGTTACTCATAGGATTACTCATAGACATGGGAAAGGTAGTAAGTCAATAAATTTAAATTTTACAGGAGACGAAAGAAAGAAATTTGTCAACACTGTGAAGCTCATATTAGCGTACAACCTTCGTCAATCATTGCGAATGATATATTTTATCTATTGACTTTTTACCTCGTCCATACCATTGGCATGTACTACCTTCTCCATAAAAAGCACGAAATAACTTTTATTACTTACTACCTTTCCCATGAAAACGCTAATATAAATGAAGTATAGCTTGAAGCAGTCAATATTTTTCATGTTATATGAAGGTATACGTAAAGTACACCGGTTATGATTTCGAATAGCTTTTTTCAATAGCATTAGGTGGTATTTACTTGAATGCCTAGTGGCTACACTGAAATTGCAGATTCATATCTCCCAACACCAGGGAAAGAACCAACTATATGCCCGTAATGAAATTATATCTCATCGAAAAATACAAACAAATAATACGTTATGCGTACAATTTTTTATTTCCAATGAGTTTAGAGAACTTAGAAGAGTTACCTATGTGGGAATTCCTCGGCATATATAGAAATACAACACTACCATACTCATTTTCAAATCAGACACACTATTTCACATTTTTCAAAAACATACAAAAGGTGTAGAAAAAGGCTATTTTTGCCTCTTTAACTGCAAGCTAAATGAAACTTTGGAAGATGATCAAAAAATAGTTTGCAGTATGTTCTAATGTTACTCCATGAGATAGGCCTTTTCTTTTCAAGATTAATCATGAATTGATACATTGGAATGTCATGTACGGACCAGGCTGGGCTACCATAGTACTATTTAGTTTTTAAACAAATTGTGTACGCGGAAGATACTAGATTCGATTTCGAGGGACCAGTGGATCTCAATTATTTAATAACTATCTTCAGATTGATATTGTAGAACGAAACAAAGGAAAGAACTCTAGAACAGAACCATTTTACAAGTCGTCTAACAGCCGACTGCCTACCCAACGCACCAGAACTCGTGGGGAAGTAATAATAATAATAATAAATTCGTTTATTTCGTGGGCCTTGTGGCCCATGAGAAAATTATTGTACAACTTTTACAAGTTCAGCATGACATTACAAACATAAAGAAAAGAAAAAATGAAAAGAAATACAAAAGATTTACTCGTTGCAGACAGCCGTTAACTTACAGACAATTCGGTAAAACAATATTAACGAAAGGAAAAATATCATACTGCGATATACCTGACTAATTATTACAAGAAATTAAGGCGACAATTTATTATGACAATAGTGTCACACAAATAATATTTTAAAAAAATTAATGACAGATTGGTATAACACTCTGATTTAACACAGTTTTAAACTCAATTTTCTGCAACAATATGTTTGAGCCAAGAAATTTTTGAGAAGATTATTGTACAACTTATACAAGTTCAGCGTGACATTACATTCATAAAAGAAAAGAAAAAATGAAAAGAAATACAAAAGATTCACTCGTTACAAAGCGCCGTTAACATACAGACAATTCAGCAAAACAATATTAACGCAGGGAAAAATATCAACTGCGGAATAACTGACTAATTATTACAAGAAATTAAGGCGACAATTTTTTATGACAATAGTGTCAAACAAAAAGTATTTTTCAAAGAAAAATAAAAAACAAATTAGTATAACACTCTAACTTAACACAATTTTAAACTCAATTTTCTGCAACCATATGTTTGAGCCATTCGAAGTGTCTACCTTTAACTCACTTAGTCAGAAGAATAACGAAACACCTTTGGTGGGGGTTCAAAATTGATAGCAAAGATTTCAAACAAATTGCAAGAATGGTAATATAAGGAAGGGGATTGTTCAAAACAGCTAAAACGAAAAGTTTGAAATTGTATCGGGATTGAAAATTGTAGCATGACACATTATTGTTACTGCAAATTGGGAATGCTGAGAATCACGGTAAACTTTTATATCAACAGGCCCATTAATATAAATAGCCAGTACTTTACCCGGATGAATCAATTCAAATGAATATTGACCGCGCAATGACTCCGGTAGGAATATGCCGCCTGCAGTGCATAGATTTTCCTTTTCGGAAATTAACTTGCGAATCTCCTAAATCCCATGGACCAGCGCAGCAGCGAAGTGGAGAGTAACGGTGTGATATGGAATAGGAAACCACGTGAAAATCCCATGGCTTTTGCATGTCGAATGCTGGGAATTATGCCGAGGGAAGGGGAGTGATGAAATGTAGTATAGGCAGATTTTCGGACAAAACCAGCGTGAATCAATTCCCGTGGCAATTAAAACTTGCCTGCGCCGAGTAGAAACCACACTACATGGAATATCACTTCCGGAAAGGAATGCACCAAATGATTATGAGAACAGCGACCATTCCAATAGTTATCCCAATCCAAGCTGAAAAAAAAATATGGAAGCCTTTGTCTGATCAATACCTATGCAAACTTAAATACAAATATTTTGACCACCAAGTTGTTATTACAATTTAAAAAAAGACGGAACTGCATCGATAAAGCATGTTTTTTTTCTCCCAAGAAACATGGAAGAATTTAGATCAAGATTTTTCGGAATGAAGTGTTCAAAGAATCATTAAATATGAAACTGCGTACTTTAGTTGGTTGATACATATGAACTAAATATATGTTACGTGGATTCGGAAGATGTGCGATATGCAAGAGTTGAGAAATTAAATAATTAATAGATCTCTACGATATATATATAGGTGCAGGAGAGAAAAACAATGTAAATACTGCAACTGTACTGAAGTATTGACCGAGATCCGCTTACTTGGTGCATTTCACAGTACGATGAGATACAAGTTACATAAATAAAGCAAGGGGTATCATTATTATTGGAATACTTTTTTATGATAACTCTGTATTTTATTACCACACTCATGACGAAAGAGATAATCAGAGTAGTGGATAGATTTATATAAAAAATCACATTTTATTTATTGGCACTCCAAATTCGAAATTATAATTGAATTCAGACAGCACTAAATTTGGCAAATCCTTCAAATAAAAAGGAAAGAAATGTCAAGAATCGCAATAGAGCCAATAAGACGTTCAAAACCTCACCATTCGCAATGGCAACCCTGAATTTTATCACTATATGCCATAATGAGGAGGGCAACGAAAGTATTTGATAGATAATTAATTTAATAAAACATAATCAGGAATTAATTGACAATCGAACAGAAAATCATAATGAATTTAGGACAGTAAATTTGGAAATTCCTTAAATAAAAAATATATTGTGTCTATAATCGTGTAAGACCCAAGATGACGTTCAAAACCGCACCATTCTTTTGAATATCTGAATTAATGACCAAATTCATGAGTAATTAATAGATTTATTAAAAAAACATCATTTGATATTAATTGTCACTCCAAACATAAAATTATAATTGAGTTCGGACAGTATATTTGGCGAACCCTTAAAAAAAAATAAAATGGTAAGAAATATCTAGAATCGGATTAGAGACAGGAAGACTTTTATGAGTGAAAGACGCGTGAGCGAATGATCCAATGCCTAGAGATGTTATCGCATTTCGGATAAGGTGATCGAAAGGGGAGCTAGAAATAAGGAAAAAGAAAAGAAATTCAAATTTACGGCGTAAGAACGGGGAAAAGTGGAGAGTAGGAGTTGACAGGCAGGGTTCGGAGGAGAGATTCGTGTGGAAATATACAGCGGAGGGCTGCAGAGAGAGAAAGAGAGGCCGAGCGAGGCCTTTGACGAAGGACAGACAAGACCCCTTTCCACTCCCCTTCCTTAGAACGTTGTCTTGACGGAGAGAAAAGTCGAGAACTAATTTCGATCCTTTCTCTCCCCATTGCCCTTCTCTCTTTCCCCCGATGCGAACATTTTCGGAGTCGCCTGTGATTGATACGTTCCGTTATTATGCTGATCAAGAGAGCGGTGCGTAACTGCCTTCCCTCTTCACTCCTACCTCCACCGTCTAGAAAGTCGTCGATACCGTGTTTTCCATAATCTCAGCAAAAATCTCTCTCTATTTTTTTTCTTATCCATTCCATTCCCGCTCCAACTTTCAAACGCAAAATTCCTGCGTGTGCCATTGTTTTCTTTGACCTGCCACGCCCAAAGTCTTCATTTCAAAATGAATTTGCTGGCTCATCCCTTTATTTTCGTGGCTTTTCATCTTCTTATATCTTGAGGCATTATGGCCTGGTGAAGACGATCGTAGAGGAAGAGGTGAAAGCACATGAACGGAAAATGAATACCTCGGTAAAATATACTAGCAAGACAGCCGGCGTTACTGGTGCTGGGTAGTACCTTGAGAGGTGGGAAACCTGGAACTTAGAATTCATGGTCACTTAGTAGGATTTTTATGTTTTCTCTTTAAGATTGTGAAGAGGTGTGCATAACCCATCAGGATATCCAACTGCAGAGGTTGTATGATGTGATGTAAGAACAGTAATGAGAAAACAACTCAAATGTCGCAACCGAAAGTAGGACCAAAGAGTCTGAGATCATGAAATGTATATATTTACCAGCTTTGGTCGCAATTCGTTCGGCCGTATGGAAACGCATACCGGACAGGCATACAGCAACCATTTATATAATTAATGATTGATTTATTTACTCCCAAATTTTGATTTTTACAGCTGATAATAACAAAGAGAAGGAGCTTTAGGTGGTCTTCAAGGTCATAAGACCAGAATTGAGCCACTATTTAGTAAAACATGTATTCCAAAATAATAATTACATAAGTGTTTTAAAAGAAAAACACAGATATAGGGATAGAAAAGGTAACGGGAGGAGAAGAAATACTTAGGTTTGAAAAGATTATCTAAAAATTTAACTGAATAGAGAGCTGCGTAAAACCGATCTTAGGAATGTTGACCAACGATGATATCCTATCTTTTTCATATTAAAAATGAAATTACTATGCCCGACGTATTAGCCGCAAGAAATAGTATGATGGACATTTCTTTCCTCCCATCCGTTGAATAAATATTATAGCAAAACAGTATCAAATGTAGGGGACTGCAGTGAGACAAAAAAACTCTATTTGTGTTATAACCACCCTTTCCCATAGAATTAACACCCATGGACTTTAGCACCGATGTTAAATTGACCTGATGCCATGAGATATTTCAAACGAATGTCCATGGTTGTACTGCGAGAAATGTTGTAAAACAAATACGAATTACGAAATACGAATTATTTCACATGCAATATATTGATGATAAAAGACAAATTTGCATATCTTAATATTGAACTGAGTTTTAATTCATGCTCATGGATTTAGCTAACTTGCTTGTGGTTGATCTACAACAAGCGCAAAAGGAAGAGACATGCAGACTCTAATTATCCTGGCGAGTATAATACAACAGGAACAAAAAAGCACAAGCAATGATTAAATAAAACATCTTCCTCCGGCGTTTAGAGCCGAAAGCAATGAAAACCCTACAGGCTCCCATTCCTCGTCTTAGTCACGGGAGCGTCGGCTTTCTCCTCTCCGCTTATATCTCACTGCTATTTCCGAGAAACCTTTTTGCTGGGTTGTTTCCCAGAGGCGATGACATGAAAGTAGTGTTGGTGGAGAGACAAGGGGAGGAGTTGGCGGTTTGGCTACCTGGAGGAGAAGGGGAGGGAAGCAATAATCCAGGCAAAAGGAATGCTGTCATGCTAGTAATTAAGATGGGATTAAGAAAGAAGCAAGAGAGAGAAATAAACCATCATTAGAAGAAGATTGAGAAAAGGACGAATACGTTTCAGGAAAACGAGAAATAGAATGCATTGGAGGACGGTGATGGATTTTGAAAAGAGGACTTGGAAACGGAGAGAGGGAAAGGAGAAAATTATGAAGACTACCCAAGAGACAATGTGGATCAGACATTAATATGCAATTTGGAGCTTGAAGCTTATCTAATTACGGAAGGAAAATCGCTCTTAAATGCTCATCTCAAGGTCTCCAATTATTGCGTTTCGTCGAGCCAGACAAACGAAATGTTTTATAAGAATGTTGACGATTTCTTACTCTTGAGTGTGGCTGAGGAAACCGTGAATTTGATGACTCCATGGATTTATACGAGTGAAATACTGTCTTCTTTTCATTTTTACATTCTTTCATCGTGTTCTGCGAGTTCATCGTGTGAGTAACTATGTAATTAAAAATTAAGACCTTTACTTAATCTATTCCCCTGTTCTTCCCAATATTGTCTTCCGCCCTACTACACTATGAGCAATACAAGAGATTCTATTGAAATATCAGTAAGCAAAAAATTATTCCCACATAATAAAATCAGTATGAAAGAAGTAAGACGTGCTATGGTCCGAAATTTTCGGCCCGTATATTGTTTTAAAGGCCTTTTAAATTGGCTTAGTTAAATTTAAATATCTCTCAAAAGAGGGGAAGTTATGACAAGAAATTTTTGTTCTCACTAACTCAACTAGAACCGACGAATTTTTTGCACAGGCGAGGGCAAAGCTCATAACAGAACGGCCCGCGGGAGTGTGAATGATAGACATTCATAGTGGGTGGATTACTCATCATACTGCTAGAATATACAGGGTGATTTAAAAAGAATATAACAACTTAAAAAATCTTAACTCTTCAGAGAAGACAAGGAGAGCTAAGCACTATCTGTCGTCGCATTATAAGAAGCTCTAAAGTTTCATTCGGTTGCTCAATGGGGAACATGCACCAAATTTGTTCATCATGCTAGTTAGTCTCATTGAACAGGAAATTTTCTCACGAGTCCAAATATATAAGCCAAAACTCTCGTAGTACTCCGCAAACGTCAATAATTGCTAATTAAAAATGCTCGAATATCGCTTGAAGTCACGTGACCTGAGACGCCTTCTGACATCATTGCACGGTACACCATTCACTTCGCTAAAGAGAGTTGAGTGGTAGAGCCTTGAATGCAAGATATCGAAGCAAAAATCTTCGTCGAGCTTTGTAGTAGTTCCTAAAAGGGCAAATTGACTTAAGAGGGATTTAAGAAAGCAAAATGCCTCATTTAACTTTAGCTCGATTTCCTTATGGCGGCTGATTTTTTTTCTTACCAAATTTCCCCAAGCCTTTATTTATTTCAACAACGCCTTGGCAGCCCAAAATATTCACAGTCTACATTTTGTCGCTACAACAGCAATTATTTTCGCCAAATTTGCATTTGAGCCCTCGTAGATAGATTTTCTATCCACTTCTACAGTCTGTCATCAGTGGATTCCGTACTGTGACGTCACGCTCCGATGACGTCGTGTTTTCAAGCAGCCGATGAAGATCAATTTTTAAAGACTCATAACTCAGCTGAAAAGCATCATTCATACGCGAAATTTTTGGCGAGCACATTAGAGGTAGAGGCCTTCTTATTACAGTACTTAAAAAAAAAATGTGCATGTTCCCCATTGTTCGCTTGAGGCGCTGTTGACGTCAGCATATGACAATGCACTTCATCGCTGTCCTCTAAGAAGCCCTGATCATCTTCGGTGATTTTTTCTTATGGGGGTATGCTAAGAATATAGTGTATTGACCACCTCCGACATTAAGTATTGATGATCTGAAACAAGAAATAACAACAGCCATCCAAACTGTTATGCCCATTATGCTATTGAGAGTGTGAAAAAAGTAACGGTTTGAAGTCACTCGAGTATCTGGAGGGGGTCATAATGAACATTTTTGAACTTATTTTCAAGTGAAAAAAAACTTTATTAAATACTCTTTTTAATGATCTATTACACAAGTTTCTATTTTGCTACTTTGATTAAATACAAATTTTCAAAGTTGTGGTATTCTTTAATCACCCTGTAGTTGATGGCTTCCAAGTTTCTATGCCAGATTATGAGCTTTGAGAGCAGGGCTCAGGTTCATAACCTTAGGACCTGAACACAAACTTTATATATATATACAAACTTAATGTATACAAACCTTCTGCTGATAGGCCATCATCCCCACCACCAATAAATCCCTGCCTTCTAAAATTTTTAACCAGGAGGAATTGAAGCAATCGGTATGTTGTAGTAAATAGTTAACAGTGATTATGAGTAGATAATAATGTAAATAGAAAGAAAAAAACGAAAATAGGGTTTCATGTCGTTATCTCTAAGTGCAGTGAATAATTTCACTTTGTTTTTTTTGCTATGCCTATTCCCTAATTTAGATTTTAATGGAATTATAATATATTTAATACAGAGATACTACAGAGATACTACACTAATACATTTAATACAGAGAGACAAAACAGTGGATTTTTCAAATTTAATTTTCACATTACAAGTGAAATAATAGTATTAGTTGCTTGGGAGAACAAAATAGCTTATTTTCTGATCTCAGGCATAACTAAAGGCTTTTCTACACGTTTATATGTTTTTTATAACTTTTTATCTTTAAAAAGAAACTTAATAATGGGGTATTAAGCTCCTAATTGTGCCAATGCCGTTGAAAAATAATATTTATTATAAAATTTTCCGCTCTAATAGTAATAAAATAATACCAATGGTTAGCTAATACTATGGTTTTTATATTGTGATATGTAGTGCATCTACTTATTGAAGCCCATTTGCTATCTAATTACTTCCTTCCACTCAACCTTCTAGGAGGCTGAATTTGAAATGATGCAAAACGGAGTAAAAGCATCAGATCCCCCTCAAACAAAATCCCATTTCCCGTCATCAGTTGAAAGGATTGACTTTCACGTAGGTGCGCAGCAAAAATATGCTCACAAAAAAATAACAGACACGGCACGGCTCAACGCGCAAAGATCCATTAGGCACTAGGCTATGCATAGACAAGGGAGTAAGTGGAGAAAAATAAGGTGGTAAAGACGGTTGCTTCCTCTGCAAAGCCGAACGCGACGGGTACAGAGGTGGATACAGAAAAACTCAAGAGGGGGCGCAAAAGATATCTTGAGTTACATTATAAAATCGTTTCAGGCTTAACTCGGTGAAGTGCGATATATCCATGGCAAAAACTATAAATTATAACTTACACACTTAATACAAAACTCAACCACCGACCATGGTGTTGACATGTTATGCCATTTTCAAGGTCCTTAGAGAGCATAGTAATGTCATTCTCAATATAAAAAAGATAGGTTTAACGCAGCTCTCCATCAAATTTTCTTCTAAGATAATCTTTTCAAGCCTAAGTATTTCTTCTCGTTCACATTTCACTACCTATTCTATATATTTTATCCGAGATATTCATTCTACGTTCAAGTACTTTCGCTTGTATCCCAACGATCTTCGAAGGTCTTTGAAAATGTCGAAACAATGGTCGGTAGTTGAGTTTTTTTTATTAAAATGTGGAAATTAATTTTTGTCATGTTTTATCATGGATATCTTGAGCTACCTTTCTTTTAACGTTAAAAAATGAAGTTTACATGAAAAGTTTAAGAGAGTTTTATTAAAGCTGATTATACCCATATACAAGGAAATGCCATCATATGATATAAAAAGTTACAATGGGGAATTCCACTGAAAATGAATGATTATGCGATAAAAGATATCCATCGTGCTGAAAATTACAATGAAAGCAGTTCTTATTTGACTTGCGTATTATTCGTAAAATTCCAATTTGAAAATTGTCTTGAATCTTGCGCTCCAAACGACCCATCACCATGTTGGCTGATCGTGACATCAGAGCCCAGTAAATAATACGTTTACGTGATGCAAGTAGTGAGTAGACTAGTTGTCCCAGTTTAGAAAAACCTATGTATTTCTCTGCACAATTTATTTTTTTATATGTCAATTTTATCATCAGTCTTGTGAAATATTTATCCTGAGTAATTGACAGGTTTAAAGAATGTATGCATAATGGAACATGCTGCACTGTCTTGACAAATACCTCTTATTACTTTTTCATTATCCTTATCTATGGCGATTTCCACAGTATTAGTAAATTACCAAATTAATCTATCTTCAGAATGCTCCCAGAATGCGCCTTTTCGAAGTCGTAGTCAACCATTGCGCAATACCCGCACCGTAAAACTATGAAACTATTCACAACTGTTTCCACACACCCTTTAAGTTATGAATCAGTGTCATCGTAGACGTTTGTTATCGTCGTTACTGTTTCGTTAATGCCATGGAGCGAGTCTGCTTACTCGCATTATGACGTCACAGGGCGTTCTTGTAGCGCGAAAGAATTTAGTAATTTTTGAGAACATTGAAGCTATTGATCATTATGAAGTCACATTTCGCATACGTTAATAAATTTAGCTTACTTATCTAGACATGTAAAAAAAATTACCTTTTTTTAATTTTATGTGAGCACCCCATTAAGGTTATGCAATGTTCGACATGTCAGGCGGCCCCTCAAGGAGGTAAGGGGGGGGGGGAAGCGCGCCCCCTGCACCCGCCATATGTATCCGCCAATGGACGCGTATATGGTGCTGCGTCGCAAGCGAAGGGCGTCCTTTATTCTCAGGTTAACACCGACAAAAGATTGAGCTCACCTTGAGGAGAGAGAGGCGTGGGCCGGGGCTTAAGCGATTTCCTCGGCGGAACGTGAGTGGGGTGGCCGCAACCACACGATTGATATAATCCCCTCGACGTCAAACACACCATCATCCCGACCGCCGCCTTAAACTCACCGCGCCCACACAAGGATCAGGAGACGTAGCTTTGTTTAACCATCCCGCCCTCAAAGATTAACCGATAACCGGTCTCGGTGGCGAAGGGTTTAAATCCCCGAATTTCTAACCCAAAGATCGCGGTTTCGAGCACCATATTCACGAATATTATAATAGAGGATCCTCAAGTCGGTCTTATAATGTGTTTTCGTCCACCGTGCATTTAAATGGGTTTACAAAAGTCGCCGCTAGCGTCGCTGGCGAACAAATTGATCCGAGTTTCAAGGGGAAAGACGGTGTAATTAGGGTTGTCCACTGAAACTTGCATTCATGACTTCATTCATTCACTTCGGTCGCATTAACCAACGGTTTTCAAAAATATCCGCATCGCTGTCATGAGTGCAATGTGATCAACTTTTTCCAATATTTTGCAGTTTAATGTTTATCATTACGAGGAATAGCAGGTGAAGGTTATGAATTTTCTCAGATCACATCATCATGTGTATATATTTCGGTTAATTCCACTGATTTTACGTTATTTTCCCGTGAAAGTCGGATGAATTTGTCCGTCAGCGACGCGAATGGCGATTTTTGTAAACCTAATTTAATGCACGGTGGTTGACAAAACATTCAGAGGCCGACTTGCAATTTCGCGAATTGCGACTCTTTTGTAATATTCTTGATGTGATATATCAAATTCATAAATTTCCTATACTATTCCTCTAAATTGCGAAAATAATAATAAAAAATATTGGGAAAAAAATTGGATCGAATGCCACTCATCACCGGGTTGTGGACATTATTGAAAATTCATTAGGAAGGGACCGAAATGGCAAAATAAATCAACCTACTGTGGGATGGACTTGGGCCTCCTCTATGCATTCTCCTTGCCCATATGTACGGAATTTAAACCACCAAGAATGAATTTCTGATGTTGGTTTTCGCGGCGTTCAGGTTCGCTGTAGGATAGATTTTCGGGTTGCGTCCGCGTTGTCATTTTGATGGCAACGATTCACCTACTCTGCTGTAGGCAAGAGGATTCGATAGGGGAGACCCAATTCCATCCCGTAGAGGGCTGATTTCTGTTACCACTTCAGTCGCATTTAAACCGGTTTTCAAAAATATCCAGTGCATGGTGATGAGTACAATGCAATTTAATTGTTTTCCCAATATTTCGCAATATAATTTTCACAATTTTTAGGTATAAAAATAAAGACATTGAAAATTTGTGAATTTGATAGATCACATCATCATGTTTATATGTTTCCGTTAGCACCTCAAACTATAGATTATTTCACCTTGAAACTCGGATCAATTTGTCCGTCAGAGACGCGAGTGGCGATTCTTGCAAACCCATTTAAATGCGCGGTGATTGACAACACATTTAGAGGCCGAATTTAGGATCCTCCTTTTAATAATGGTGATTGCAGGCGTCCTCAAGCCAGGCTGAAGTGGCTAGATTAGAGAGGATAGATTCAACTTCAGCCTGACCTGAGGACGCCTGCAGAACAGTAGGTGAAACGTCGCCATCAAAATGGCATAGCGAACGGAACACGGAAATCTACCTTACTGCCACCGAGAATGAACCTCAATATTAATGATCACACTGTGCATGAAAGTGCATGAAAATTTTCATTTCAGCCGGGGGGAGCTTTGGTGACGTACGGGTTATCTATGCTGACATTTTCCAACGCGTCGGAAAACTATCCATATTATTAAATCAGCAATATGTATCTAAATAAATATACGGAAAGTTTAATACACCAACGGTTATCGAGAAATTAATGATTTCCCGCTGAGGCGAAAAATATAGAGGATATATTTTGTTTTCTTCATAGGACAGTTGCCTTCAGATCCTAGAGTCTACGCTAATAATCTCCTTATCATGGGAATCGTGAATCGGGAGTATTCACCACAAGAAAAAAATTGCGATGTCTGGGCCAGAAAGAGATTACGGTTGAGTCGCCTATATTCCAATTTAGCCGAATTTTCTCAAGAACGTCCAATAACTTTACCCAGTTCATTCCCTCAAATGTTTAAAAGAATCCACGAAGTACATATAGTTAATGTTTATGTGATACGTTTCTTTCCACTTGGGGCCTCATGACCGTTATTGCCTATCGAGTTGACCTTCCTTTTCTGAATCAAAATTGGCGCATCATCATATCTTTTGAAAATGAATTTAGATGAAAAATTAGCGTGCAAATAATCATTTCTCAAAGCAGTTGGTATATAACAAATAAGGGAACATATTAATTTCTCTAGCATTATATTTTCTGTTATATCCAGGTAGAAGCACATGAACTTCAAGTACACCATTTTAAAAACAGCCACTGCAGCATTCCCAGCCAACTGGACAAAGATTAGGTGATAGTTCACGAGTTTTCCATCGGATAGATCTGGGAGGAGGTAATTGCTTAAATTCACTAAATTAGGAGTCTGTTTTACAGTTTTATGAGTAGATACTTATTTGACACAAATAAATTAATAAAAGTTGCGACAGTGAAAATAACGCCTTCCTGCAATCACTAAAATGTGGGGTATGAACTAGGACCCTGCAAAACATTTAAGGAAGGGAGAAGGTATTCTGATTGCTCCAACAAAATCATTCCTACAGAGGACAGCCAATCAGTGTGATATTAAGACCACCAATACTCTAATAAAGTAGAGAGGAATCGGTAACTGACATTATAGATCCGAAAACAATGGCGTGGTAATGAGTTGAGGTAAATATGTTATTACCAACTCATTGATTTAATTTTAGAAGTTTTGCAAGCATCATTGCTTACATAATTATAGTAGCGTTAATAGATACGGATTTACCCTTTAATAATTCTAATTTTATGTAAGATTCCAACTCATTTCTATATTTATGAGAGTAAATAATGAATTGAAAATGCTACAGGGCATTTTAGGAATTGTAATTTTGACAGTAGAATTTGCCAGTAGTCCCAGATAGTGTATTTGGATACTCAATGTGAAGCCATATCATCAAAACATAAGGATATTACAGTACCAACACAGCAGCACAAGGAATCCTAAAATACATCACGTTCTATGGTACCGTGTGTTACACGCAAGAAGTCTTCATTTGTTTCTCCTTTATAAAAGAACAAAAAGATATCGCCTCGATTGAAGTAGGTATCTAATTGTTTGATGGCGGATCTTTCATCAATTACAGGTGCAACACGCTCCTATAATTATTTTTGGGATGTAATCCTTTGCAGAGTTGTTGATTCAGGTCACAAAAGAAGAAGAATAAGCCAATAATCAATCAGCGAAGCGAAAAACGAAAATTTTCCATTATCCTCCTTCCCTCCTACCATTCGCCCTCGGCAAACTTCCTCTTTCCGCGCTGATCCCTGCGGCGGCGCGACCTTTGCCTCCACTAGGCAACTACTCCACGATCTCAATCAAAACCTATTTCAGCAACTGTTGACAAGGGTAAGGTTGCCACGTTTCCAAATTTTATTTTTTTCCTCATCGCCCTGCGTAAACATTGAAAAACGGCGTGTCCTCTGACGAGAAAGAAAGCTTGTAGATTTTACGGCTGTGCCTAATAACCAAAGCATAAAACCAATTAAATTTTGCTTGTAAAATTAATTAAATCTTGAAGCGTGATGTAATAGTAAAGCATTATGAGACACACGAGACGTAATTGAAGCTTGCATTCTGCTTTGGGCTTATTTCCACGAAAACGCATTACATCCGGTATCGAATCATTGCTAAAAGCAAATCAATTTCAATATTACCAATTAATTCAATTAACACTGTTATTCTTAGGCTGAAGATTTGAAAGTAACACTACATAAAATTGTTCGCTCCAAAAAAAAATTAAAAATAAACCTCATAAAAATTATCTTCCTTTTCAACGAAAACGTGGTGGAATCTAATCTAATGGAAAATTGAATATACTACTATCACCAAAGGTTGCGCCAAAGTTTTGCAAACTTTATTTGATCTCCAAATTTCTTTATAAGCTTTTGGAGGATTTGCTGTCAGTAAAAGCAGTTGCAGAGGGAAAATGTATAGATATCATTAAACATCAGCGTGTGCAAACTGTGTGCAATATTAAAATAGAAACTCAGCATGATTTGATTTGATCAATTGCTCTTTTTTACACACGCAAAATATATCAAGAATGATAGATAGAGGAAAAAAATGTGAAATTCAAATTGAAAACATGCACTACGGTGAGAGGATCAAATATAAGTGCATTAATAAGCCGCAAGGGCAAAGAAGGAATCGAAAAATCCATCACGTTTTAGACTGCACCGAGGAGTGAGCTCTTTTTTAACTTTGAATTCTAAATGTGACGGAAATAACATTTTTAAAGTAAGCGCCAACTTTTCAGCAACGAGGTGAGACCAAGTTTAATATGCCCGGAACTACCACGAAAACGTCCTCGCCAAGAATATGCGACAAATTCTGAGAATCTAATCTCATCTCTGGGAGCAGGTAAAATTAAACTGAACATTTGTCTGAGCCAACTTATTAATGCTCATAGTTTTATCAGAGAATGCCATTCTATTCTTAAGAGGAACGTTTGAACTCAATCTAAGAATTTCACCAGCAAGCAAGTACTATTAAATATGTATTCTGAAAATATAATTTGATATGGTCGTTTATTAATATCTAAGGAGATATACCGTGGCTGAAGCTGGCAGGTGTAACAAGGCATCGGTGCTTTCGTAAGTTAATTTTTATATGGCTTTAATAACTATAAAAGGGAAAAGAATTAAATTAACAATAATATAGACGAACTAAATAGGAAGAATCAAGAACCCTTTATTGAATATAAAAGATAATGACTTTATGTAATTTGAAATAAGTGCAAAGAAAACAAAGGTATGAGGAAGGTATACCGGGAGTCGAAGACTAATTTAAAACGCGGAACTAAAAGCTTGAGAAGACGAAGGAGTCTTGCTACTTGGATAGCCGAGTAATCAACGATAGAATATGCAAAAGGAAATCGTAAGTAGAATAGCCCTAGTGAAGAGGGCATGCCTGAATATGAGGAGTTGCTTATAGGCAGAGAGTATAAGCGTTGAATTAAGGAAGCGATTTATTGGTACTTTAAATTTGGAGTTGATTCATTATTCTCTTAAGTGGTATTCAAGGAGGAGAACTATGTCACTTCATTATCCTATCCAGCGTCTGGAATGCCGTCTGTCCCTCCATCTGCTGCCACGACGGCATCCACATTGTCCGCTCTGACGATGGGGCTGTAAAACCTTACAAAACCTCCCTCTTTCGGCGCAATTGGACGATACCAGCGCGAATTTACGGACCCATTGCACAGAGGCAGCGCAATGCTGCTTTATTGTCCCCCAATATTTCACGATAATTACGCCGTAGCTATCAACATCTCTCTAGCATTGGGAACGATAGAGTTGTTTACTGCCCAAACATGCCAAATATATCACACTTCCCCAGTTCAATAAATTAGCGCAATTTACTCTTCAATGGAGGATTTATTTATCTTTTTATCGATCTTTGACTAACCCATTTATTTATTGACCTCACCAATTACTTAAAGATGGTAAAAATCATACTGATAATACCGGGTCTCTCTTTCAAGAAGACACATTGCATAAAAAATTGAGGAAAAGGATAATGTTTGAGGTAATATCCGGTGGATAAGAAGGTTCATAGTTTTATACTATGCTTCTCAGCTTCTCAAGCACTAACCTTTTTTAACTTTCGTCTTTGAATGAGTAATGATAGACCCTTGGCGCCAAAACTATATGCATACGAAGAAATAAAAATTATAATACAAAATCAAAAACCATATTCCATGTATATTTTTCTTATTGAATGATGAAAATGTACCCTCAAATAACGATGTTAAAAATAAGTCTCTTTCTCTAGCAGACTTTCGGTTACTCCTCAAACTATTTTTCACAAGCTCAATAAGAAGAATACTATAGAAACTAAAAAATATTGGCAGCAACTTTCGAATCCTCCATCTATAGCTATAATTTGACACCAAATATGATAGAGCAATAATATAGTTTTTACTTTCGTAGTATTTTAGTTTTTAGTATTTAGTTATTAGTACTAGTATGTAAGTATTCGCACACCCATTGTACTCCCACGGCTTTCAAAGTAGCAGGCATGGACTTTAATTCGCCGCTCCCGAGGCCGACTTTCTAGAAAAATGAATCATATTTCTCCAAAAATTTTCGGAGACAGATAAATGAAGAAAGCTATTCTTCGTATTTCAGAATTTTTTGGTGTTAGGATTAAATTGAGTGCATAGAATTACTTTGGTGAATTTCTATGAATTGACATGGTCAGTTGCAGCCCTCGTAAAATGTTACGTCCTCTGTATCTGTAGAAAGGGGATGATTAACAATGTAGAGTAAAGTGTAAGTACAAAGTGTAGGAGAAAGGGCCAAGCATATGTATTGGTAGACAGCATTGCCATTACATAACGATGTTTTACTTCCTTAAATGCCCTATTTTATTCTTTAAGCCCTTACTCATGAATATAGAAATTTGAATACCGTTATTTCATATGCCCTTACACTAAATGTATGGTATCCTCCGCTTAATAACAGCGATTGAAAGTAAAATTGAAATGAAACGGAGAGATACAGATATTTTTAAATAAAACATAATTTTTTCCCTTAAAATAGGATTTCAAATTTGACATTTCCATTAGATGTGGGGTATGAATTTGGAGTCCAGACACTCTTTGTCTTCCCTCCACCTGCACCTTCGTAGAATGGACCACACACCCTTAAAAATCCTAAACACGGTGAAGAAATGAGGGCAATCCTTGGCCACAATAATCATAAGCACTATCGCCACGATTCAACCCCTTCACCAGCGACAACCGATTTTCAGGTAATTTACACTTCAAGGATCAATTTAGTCAACTGCTTAGCGCTGTGAGCTTTTGCTAAGACTATCATATTCACCATACAAAAACTACTGGTAATTAACTCGTGCAAAGAAATTACAGATAATTTTAATGCTACCTAAATGTCCAAAAAAAAACTTTTCTTTGTATTTGAAATACGAAGACACCTTATGATTCCACTTTAATAAATTCGGAATCAAAACGATCAATAAACTATAGCAAAGTCGAAACTTATTGAGGATTTCAAAGAAACTGGTTTGATTATTTCTTCAAGGAAGCATAAAGAATGAATAACAACCATTTATCTTCAGCTCCTCTTAATCCTAACATAAATTACCACATACTTGGAACACATTTTTTTATTCTCTGAGTGTACCTCCTGAATTCAAATACCAAAACATATTATGCAAAGAGACCCAAATTTTATGAGCCGAATTTATATGTCGGCAATTGATAGTTAATTGAGATTGATAAAAACCTAAAAAATAGGATTAACATGTATTTATGTATCTCACTCATTGGCATTAGGCACCTTATTAATTCGCGACAAAAATCTACATTTTCCATGTTTTCTTTGGAAAATATCGTGTCATGCATCTGGAATGTATTTTTTTATGCTCTCAGTGTACCGCCTGAATTCAAATACCGAAACATATTTTGCAAAAAGAGTCACATTTTATGAGTCATAATTATATGCAAGTAAACGATAGTTCATGGGGATTGAAGAAACAAGCATACAATATAGAAATTAATAATTAAAGATAGTTAAAATATCTCTACCTATATAACACACTCAAAGGTATTATCTTGAGGAGTCGGTTCTTTGGAAACTATTGTGGTCTTTTGACTTTTATGACTTTCATATATGACCTTTTCAACCGTAACGGATAAAGTTACCCTGTTAAGGTACTTCAAATCGAATGAAATCGGCCAATCCACCTGCTTGACTCTTATCATTTAAAACTTCCCCCAAGAATAGCTTCTCATCAAGGGGAAACAATTTTCTCCTCTTGAGGTCTAGAACATTCCCCACCACTTCGTCACCCTTCTCTTCGCAGTCTCTCCAGTGGCGCATTTATATCCTTCACCATCGGTACGCCCCATCACTGCACACCTCCGGTTACACACCCAAGGGAGGGAAAGAAGCATTGTCGCCGCTTCCTTAGCAACCAGTGCCTGGCTTTCTCCGGCTGCGGCAACGACGCGCCCAACCAATCCGTCTTCTGCTCCTTCACCTCATCCATTCATCAAGCACCCACCTCTCCACACCCTCTTGCCTCGTCTCGAAAGGAAAAGCAAGTCGCTTTGTTAATAAAAACTGCTTAAGGAGAAAGCAGATGGCGTTGTGCACAGGTGAAGGAGGAGGCAGGTAGGAAAATGCTGCTAGATTCTTGAAAGATACGCCACAAGCTGAGGTGAGTTGAAAAGTTTAACAGAATCGAGTTTCGGTGCAAAGCTAATGTCTTGCTTTACCCTCGTAGAACTCCAGAATAAAGTTGAGTTGCAAAGCAACATTGTAAGCAGTTGGATACAGAAGTACCATTCTCCAAAGGAACTACTAATGGCTTACCTCCATCGATTGATTTGGGGAAAAAATGGATTACAGTGAAATATCCACTTGAGGAATCGTACGAATCGCATTCAACCGGTAGAATTCTATATTTTTTTGTGATACATTACTTGTTAAATGGGCGTCAGGCTCTTGGAATTTTCAGGGCACATAGAGTGGAATACATTCGACAATTACGTTAGTATAACTAAAAAATGAAATTTTTTTCGCAAGAAAATACTGAGGTAGAATTTAAATTAAATTTTTCCTCGTCATTTACTCATTTTCAGGCATCAAATTTTGTATTCGAGATACAAGAAAATGTTCACCGTTGTCAACTTTATTTCTCTCAAAACTTTCGAAGCGAAATTTCATAACTCAAAATTATATTCAGCAATATATCTCATAAACACCAGTGGAGCGGGAGTGATGAGTCCTTATAAGTTAACGGTTAATTCACCGCTGGGTTTGAAATCATGGTTAATGTATTCCCATGCTATTTTTGCTGATTATTAAACATTATTTGCCAACGCAGATAGGCGTAACAATAAATGCTAAACGCTCTGTGATAACAATGAAGAAAAGAATTGATAAGTTTCAAACATAAAAATTGATTTGCATTCCAAGTATACCGTTAGCAACTGGTCTCATCCCTAAGCATTTAGCTTCTAAATAGTTTTTCCCCCATCCTCTTTAGAACTAGTATCCAAGCGTAATGTCGTATGTTTACGATTCTAACACCATAGAAAGCATAGTGATAAATCATATCAGAGGAATATCAGTGCGATTACAAGAATGGTTAAGCTACAATCAAGTTAAATGCCATGGTTCTGATATTCCCAAGTATTTCTTATGAACTAATTAATTTTATTTCGATATATACTGAATATCCAATATGATTTCTTAACTTTCCTGAGCTATGATTTAAAAAATAGGCATTTTTTTAAATGAATAATTTTACTTTACCCAAAATAAAAACCAAATTAATCCTAATTGATCCATATTTACTTAAAAATATTTTTGATAAAAATGAGGTAAGATGGCTGAGAAATAAACGATAAACTGTGTACATTATTGCGAGAATATACCCCTCTATTTCTTGATTTTATATCAATATTAAGATATTAGTTTTATTAATGAAATTTCCCAGGCATTAAGTGTCTTGGTTGCGGAAGAATTCTGAACAATGTCCTAAGCTAGGGAAAGGGTTGCATATTTACTCTTGATCCCGCAAATGTCACATTCACCCTTTTATTTACTCTTTTTATTGTGATATAGTTAAAAAATGAAGGAACCCATATTTTTACGTTTCTCAATCCGTTGCCTGCTTCTTGCCCCATTTGCGGTGAAAAAGAGACGGGATAAACCCTTTTGCAGATAAGTTGATGACATCACGAACTCCTGGTGAGCGGGTATCAGCTTCGTCGCTAATCTTCGGCCGCACGTATCGACCTCGCGCCGCTCATTGGTGTTTCTGTTATGGTGAACGATCCCTCCCCTTACTGAGAGTTTCTCCCTAAATGCACGAAGAGGAAGCCTAATGACGTCACCAAGTTACGAAAATCAGGCGACACTTTCCGCGGTTTTTTACTGCATACTTATTGACTGACTGGGGGAATGAGGAAGCCATTTTTCTATTGTGACTCCTGCTTCCCTTCCACAAACGGAAGTCTTTAAAAGGATTTTGACTTTTGGTTTAAGTGAAGGACCCCCTTCAATGTCTTCAACACTCGTGCGAGCACTTCTTCAGCATGCCAAAGCAGTTCCTACTCAGCCGAAATAGCCTCAAAACACATTCGCACAGTGGCACAACCAACAGCTCGCAATCTTCCCGAGTCTTACGGCAGAGACACCTTTCCGGTTGAGAGGGATGAGAAGAGATCTTTTATTCGTCTATCCCGCGCACCTCCCACTTAACCCTACAGCCTCCGGTCTTTGTCTCCACCTTCCACGACACCTGCCTGTATCCTGAGAGACGCCAACAAAGCCCTTAACTCCATTCTCATCGTCCTTTGTGCCTCCGCAACCAAATACGCGCCGCGCGCGCGGTTCTTGTCATCAAGGATCTCGGCCCCCTGGCGGGCACTCGCGGAGACGCGAGCGCGCACCGCGATTCATTTATTAGTCGTCTTGAGAGCGGGTGAGGCAAAGAATAGGATACGGCGTTGCTTTCCTTTCGTCAGATTGCGCGGGGCTCCGCGAGAAACTTGTCTACGCCACGTGTGACCTTTGAACTCTTTGGCTGATTCCAGTGCGATAACAATGGCGGACATGTATTCGCGTTTAACACTCGTGAGTCGCGTACATACGTCTAAGCTGAAGAAGGCGAGCACAATTCGAGTGATAGGTTTTATCCGCAAAGTTGCAAGGTGATATAGTGGATTGAAGTACATGCCTTGCACAGGGTCAAAGGAATTTTAGGGAAGCCGTGTGCATGGTAATTGGGAAAGGTATGAAATTGAGAATTACCTAATTTCGGTGGTAACATGAAAATTTCCCTTTAACTTGGCAATGAGGGTTTCCTATAGGAGAGGGTGGTGATAAATGTACCCATTATACCTCGATAATGTGATACAATGAACTCTCACATAACAGTAATTCATGCTGGTGAGAGGGACCTCCTTCACCACAAGCCTTCCGTATTACCATCACACTCTCACTCGTTCGACGATTGGCTTGAATAAGTAAGGGTGGGCTTTATCCCAGACACGTGCGAATGACACACTTTCAGGTGATGTGGCCCAGTTTCTTTCCCTGCGACACCTCGCGCTTAGAGAGTTTAGTACGGGGATGTCAAAATACTTCAACCGAGAGTTGAACCCGGGACCCTTCGATCAACATCCTAACGCTTGATCCGCGAAACCACATGCTTATCATTACCGTTAAAACATTCTCAAATTCAGTGGAATTATTCCGGAAGAAATTTCTGTTGCATTACAAGCCATTGGTATAACTTTTCCATAAAAGATACGGGAATGCAATTTCGACATACATGCGTACGCTATTCTACCCGGTTGATAGAGAAAGAAAAGCTTACCTTCTACTGCGATGACTGCCATATTGTCTGCAAGGCCAGAGTTAACATTTTCATTTGCATTTTCCCCTGTAATCCGCTTCAACATGCGTTGGCGGGACGTTTTAGGACACCAGCTGACAACCTGTAAGGGAATAAAACAAATTATGTTTGCGATATGAGTTATTTGAAACCCTTTAGTTTATGAAAACCTTTCACAATAAATTCAAGAGCAGTGTCTTTTCTAACGGAGTTACCAACGCCAACATTCTACGGAAGATCAGCTCATATAAATAAAATAAAAGGAATTATAAGAGAGTGTCTTTATTTCCACGATCATTTAGAGATTATAACGGCAGCGTTAAAACTCACAAATAGATAAGATGACTTGTGGTGTAGCCAACTAACTTATGTATAGCCAATTGCAAGTTACTGAATTTTTTTATTATTTCTAACAGCGTGTGTGTTAGTATAATTTGTCAGTATGTGCGACTTTTTTGTAGTGTGTGGTATGCATGTGGGAGTCCAATTGCATACTGCATGCTGGTGATTGATCACCTCATGCCAAACACCCAAGGGGTGGCTCGCAAGGTATTATTTTGATGTATTTGACAGTCTGAGTTCAACTTAGAATTCATTGAAGTTCTTTACTTGTCAGAAGGAAAACGAAGTCCTAGAAGTATCCGTTCGGCAGATATTTATCTTATTTTGTGTTTACTCTCCTTGCTGGAAATAAAGTGCGATTCTGAGACAATGTTCTTCGTTTTACTCTGAAAGATACCCGTCCTAATTTGCTCTAGTAAATTAAGCCTCTCACGTAGCATACAAGTCTTAATCATCTCCCAGCCTTACTCACGCATAAGCTCTGTACCTCGTGGCAGTTTTTGACGAACCGTGCAGCTTTCCTACACATGCGTTTTAATGCCATTAAAATGTGTTTGATAGTTAAATAAGCCGATTTAATATATTTTGACATTATACTTGAGTCCATCTGAAAATGAATTTGCTAAAATAGAGCATTCTTTAAAGAAAACCATCAATATTGGCAGCTCCAACTCTGCGCACTCCCGATAAAGCATTTACATCTACATCTACATAATACCCTGCGAGCCACCTCTAGGGTGTTTGGCAGGGGGTGATCAATCACCAGCATGCAGCATGCATTTGGACTCCCACATGCACACCACACCGTCCAAAAAACGTCTCGTATAATAACAAACTATACTACTATATGCTGTTAGAAATAGAATATAGAATAGAAATTCAGAAACATGCTTTCAGTTTTACATAGGTTAGTAGGCTACACTACAAGTCATGCAATCTATTTACGAGGTCTATTGCTGCCGTTATAATCTCTTATTGATCGAGGAGAAATGACATTCGGAATCTGTCTGTTCTGCAATCTATCTCTCTTATTTTATTTATATGATCTGATCTTCCGTAGTACGTTGGCGTCCGCAAGATATGGTTAACTTCGTCAGAAAAGAATTTAATTACGTATCGTTGAATTGCAGAAGACATAAAGTTGCGTATCAAGATAATACGGAATAAATGGTAAAATAGACCTTTCAGTCCAATAAGTATTAGAATGGAGACACGGAAACATTATGTAAAAACATTCATGTTTGATGTGGCATTCTACGGACCAGAGACTTAGTCGATCGAAAAAGTTGGCCAGAAAATACTTGAAGTCTTCAAGACTTGGCTTTGGCGGATGGTAATGAAGATCAAATGGACAATTAGGGTAGAAGGTGAATCGAGTAATAGGATAAGAAAAGACCTTACTTTAGAGGAAGACCCTCTGGATAGGTCATAAAACGTTGCAATAACGTGAGGAAGACTATTGGCGTGGATTGAAGAAATATTCCACTGAAATAGTACTTACTAGTGATGGGTCGGTTCGATTCCTCGATTCTTCGATTCCTCGATTCTCGGCAAAGAACCGGAATCGAAAACGAGTACTTGCCATGGCGAAAAATCGATTCCGATTCCAGTAGCACTTCAAACAACAAAATATACGACCGCGTTTCCAACAGTCATTCGAATTTTAGCGCCACGTAATCGTGATAACAAAACACATATCTTCTTGGGATGTGCGAGTACTCGAAAATTCAAGTCGATCGAGTAGTTGGTACTCGACTCGAGCGTTTCGAGTCGCATTACGAATGTCGAGTCGAGTAGTTAAGGTGACAGAGCTTTCGAGGCTAGTAGGTCCAGCAATCTGCCGACAGGGAGCGCTATCATGAAACTCATGTAATAATGCAGTTTTTAAAGCCGATAAGCCATTCTAATGCCTTGGCCTGGTAGTTTCAGCTTGCCGAATACACTATAGTTGTCGACGTGGGCGCCGAATACCTTTACCCCAGCCGCAGCGGCCGATCGTCTTCCTACCCGGCGCACACTAGTCCTAAGTCGGAAAAAGCTGGAATAAAGTCCAAAATGATCTTTTTGGGGATAGAGACTTGAAACTCAGCGTAAATACTCATAAATCATTGCCAAATATTGCTTTATATGCCATTTTACATAAATACGAACCTTGAGTGAGATACAGAGGCCCAAGCATGACCAATTTTTCAATGCCACGCGAGATATCGTTTTTCCTCAAAAAATCTTTGAATATATCCAAGTGGTTTTGCGTTGGTGTGAGTTTTATGGAATAAAAAACGCAATATTCCTTTGATCTGGTGCTTTGCCTATACTTTCAATGACTTTTGAAGATTTTGGCTCTCATCTGTCGGGTTTTACAACGCAAAATGGCCGACCCGTTTTTCACGTGAAATTTGACATAAAGTAGACATTATCTTTCGTTTACGAAAATATAACTCGGAAAATTTGAACCACAATATAAAGTAGAGATTTCTAAAGAGTACTAATAAGAAATCTTGGAAAAAAAAAGCTTGCGACGAAGGAAATAAGAGCGATTTTTCAATCGCGCGTCAAGGCTGAGCTACACGCTGAGGAACTTTAAGGCTCGGTAACTGAGGCCGATTTTTCTAGTTTTTTAAAGCATTAGTCTTGAAAATCGTCATTTAAAGCATAGGAAATCGTCTTCATTGACTTAAAACACTAAACTGAGGATGTTAAAAAGGATAATGTATAGATCGACTAGACCATTCAGCGCATTACTCGAGTGAAAATACTAAGGATTGGATATTTTTCGGAACCATCCCACGCATAAGAAATATGCCTCGGGTATTGAAGTAAAGTGAAGAGATTAAGTCAGCATGCTTAAGAGAGAGAAAAATGAACTGTTTCCGTGAAAGGCAACAACCGATACCCTTTTTCCCTTTCCACCTTCGCCGAGGTGAGTCGCGCGGTAGGGGGAGTTTTCACACCACAAGGCTCTTTTAGCCTTTTTTATTACTGCGTCCGTCCGATGTGATATTCATTTGTAGCGTTTAGTTTCTTTCTCGAACTTAAAAAAGCAAGAGATTTTAAGGTTGATTAAATGACGTGAGAAGTATAGCATTTTTTTGACTCTACAAAACTAAAGTTTAGTTCTATAGTTGTTCGCTTCGACCACTTGAATTCCATAAAGATTCAAGATCCAAAAAAATCGTTGTTATAATTTTTAATAAAAATTCCAGTCTCCGAAATCTTGCAATTTTGGTGGGAAAGTACTTTCCCAATAACACACATGTGTAGCAAAAGGCAATTTTCTGCAGGCAGTAATACTGTAACATGAGACGTCAAAACCTGCTGGTTGAGCATGTAGAATAATTGGTTTTTCTGCTTGAGAATTTGAAAGTGCCAAATATTACATGATTCATATACATATTATGTAATCTTTATTACAGCTATGAAAATATCTGTACTCAGGGCTCTCCCTTGTAGTTTGGATACATATATATAATACCTATCATGTATCACCACTTTTCAGGTATGTTCTGTTTTGAAATTTAGCTATTATATTTAAATTACATAGTAATTATTTGAAAGATGCTTTTGTCAACTGACTCTTTCACAGAGTAATATTTTTAAAAGTGGTTTTCTTGCTGCCTGGAATTAAGTGATATTTTTCTTGGAGCCTATGGCATCAGAATCGATGGAATCGGTATCGGTAGAATCGGAATCGGGATCGGAATCGATAAAATTTTGGAATCGACCCATTACTAGTACTTAAAAGGAAAAAAGTAGTATAAAAACAGTGAACTGTAGGAACTTGCTTGTGAATAAGGAAAAAAAGAGGCCTTCAGTACACTAACATTTAGGTTTAAGTACTATGAATGAATGAGTACTATGTTTAGTTACTAGTTATGTTACTAGTTTAAGTACTATGAATTCTATCGCTTATTGTGGCATCCCGGTTTGTTTCTCGTTTCTTCTTTCGCTTTTTCATTCTATTCATTTTATTATTTATAAGTATCATTCTCTTGCGGTCGTAACGAGTGGCTCGCGCAACAGTACGGGGGAGCTGGACGCGACCAGAATAGCGGATCGCCTCGAGCGGCCACTGCTCGAAGCACATCATCGCACTCCCAACGGTCGCGCGCGTGACCAGAAGTCAATTTGGAGCACTCTGGAATATGCGGCCTGTGCAACAGCTTGCATTGCACTGCAGTTAATGCTAGATGCGAGATAAGCTGAAACCACGGAATAGTGTACCGTTAGCGATATCGCTCAAGTCACATTATGAATGGAAATACAATATACGTGAGTGACTCGAAACCGATGGGACCCGATCAATGTTTCGAAGTATAAAAAAATCTCATTGTTTCTAAAAATGCTTCAAAATTATTTTTGGAAGTAATTTCCACCAATTCAGTCAATGAATCATAGAAAAAAAAGTTTTGTTAGTGATCGGTCGCTGACACACTGCCGTTCATACAATAAAATAGGTTATAGCTTGCCAAAACAAATTCCGTAATATTAAATAAGAGTATTAAAAATATTTTCGAGCTAAATCGCAGAACATACAGTCTCCTGGGTAAGATGTGGAAGCTAGAAATAATACTAAATTTAGAGTGGTTAGAAAACAGGCTATATCATCATTACACATACATATAATGAAAAAACCGTAAGAGCTAAATGAAACAGGGAAAAAGTATTACAGACCTGTATTTATCGAAATAACGATCACTGAATTTTCTCCAAAATAATAAAATTATTTTTTGCGTATTCTATCGACACAAACACAACTACTCTATCTTTTTTCTGCAATCAAAATAATACCACCTATTTATTTGAAAATACCTTTCTCCAGTTTCTAAGGAGAGAATGACTATAACATGACAAGCAAACAAAAACTATTTTGAGCGCAACTATCCAATCCCTCGAAAGCAGCATGTCACTGCCATCGGTCTAGTAAATACACTATTAAATTCATTCAAATATAAAATATTTTAATAAATGCTAGAGATCCTACAGTCATGTGATACGATAATTTGTTCAATAAATTCTCTTTAATGAAAGCGATATATATATCGAAAGCATCAAATAAAATACAAAGAGGAGCAATTTTGTTACTTCAGTGAATTTAAGCTGAAAGTAGAAAGGCAAAAATCCATCTCAAGTGATCCATCTTGGATCTGCAACCTGGAATACGGTTTGCTTTTATTTATTTTGTTAACTAGAAAATGTAAGCATTTTCTCTCAGATGATGAGGTCCATGCCTACTTAAGATAATCCTCCATGACGATGGATAACTTTTCCGTTGAAATATAGCCAGCAATGAACTTCATTTTCTGGACGGAAAACCGAAATTTTTTTTGCGTTACGTTGTTTATTTCAATGGAAAATGTTTTTGCATCAAATTTAGCATTCAAGAAGAATCAGCAGTATTAAGTTTTATGCATGTTTATTAAATTTAGTAACGTCTTTCATTTTCCATGATAAACTAAAACCTGCGAGTTTCAGTATTACCCAAAACGCTTGGGTACTATTATTCATCTTGATTGCTCTTGATCCTATTTTATCAGAGGGTGAAAGTTGATACCCGATGATTTTTTTTCCAACATTTTCCAAAAAATATCATTCCATAAGTTTTCGTGGGGCAAAATAATTCTCATCACATCTCATTCAACCTTTGTTCCCGGCATCATTTCCGTTTTGATGAAGCTGATTGGCTGATGGTGGCCCGGAGGGCAATTTCTGTGGCCAATGGAAAGTGGTGGGGAATGGATGATATGCCTCCAATTCACTTCTCCCTCTTTTCCTTCAGCGCATGTGTTCGTTGGTGCGAGCTCCTCTGATGATGTACTTGCAGAATCCCAACATCTCAGTCCGTGACCCGAATAGTAGCTTGCTGCTTCATCCGAAAATGCTCCCAGTTTTATGGCTCATACAGTCAGCTGCCTCGCGGGCAGGCGAAATATTACGCCCGCAGAATCCTTTAAGAGGAGGCCTTCAGATACGCACATAGTGATATACCTCTCCATGAAAGAGCGATCATACTTGATTTGGGATTTTGTGAATTCAAAGATGATCATGCAAACACCTGATAAAATAGGTGAAAATTGCTATGAGTTTACTCTTTTTCATATATAAATATCGAACCAAGAAAATTGATATAGTCTTTAGTTCTAACGTATTGGTATAGTCGTGGTTCTCTATGTCTAAACACTAAGGGCCATGATAATGACATGACTTATTTTTTAAATTGTGATACGGACACCATTGAATTTTTCGCAAATACTGGAAATAATTATCTACTGGTGATATTGTAGTTTTTTTTTAAATAAGCGTCTGTAAAATATTTCCACAGCTTGTACGGGTGATCAGAATTCACCACTAGGTCCCTGTGGATTCCTATTATTTAACACTCACTCCAACCTCATTTACTATTTTAAGATTATTATAAGATTAACATTTACCTGACTGAAGACGGAAGGAGTAGTAAAAAAGTCTGTGCAAAGTATAGTAGTAAAAAAATAACCATCTGACGACTTCTAAATTAAGTTGAAACGGATCGATGCCACTCACCGAGGTCATCATTATGCTGATTTTTATTACAAGTTAATTATTAAAGTTGTTATTTGAGCAGTATTAAGTTGTTTTATTATGTGTACTGAAGAAGAGTCGAATTGCGTCTGCTCTCGCAAGCGTGAGGCATTGTTGACACCAATTTTAAGCAGCTAATCTCAACTGGGAATATTCATCGGCAGGGAAAAATCATTATATTCTCTTACAATTAGACAGGAATTGAATCAAAGCGGCAAACGACGAATGTAATTGCAGCTCGCTTTGATTTTAATTCATTATAAATGAGGGATGAATGGTGACTCTAAACCTAATTTTATATTATCATAAAAATGATGAAATGAAAATAAGTCTAGAACCATCGCCATTTATTCCATCCCTGCCACAGTGAAACGCATTGAAACTCTTGGAGAATTTCTGTGTTAATAATTATAGCGAAATCGGAGCGAATTATAACGAAATTTTGGAGCTACTGTTTTAGTAAGTAAAAATCGATTTCGCGACTGGTAAACCATCTGAGGTGTGATTGATGGACTATCTCACTGCTGTACCAGGCATATATTAAGGCATGCAGTGCGCCAAATTAAACTATTGTAAAGTGAGCCCTGGAGTCCCGTAGATAGTTCCTAAAAATCATGACGAAACCACATTCAAAATTTAGGTCCACATTCTCCAGCTAAGTGAGCGGGTACCAGTTGATGCCTTAGTACTCTCGAGGTAGGCCGTTGTACTATTCACCACACCAAGCCTTCCTCCGCGGACCGCAAGAGAAGGGGGGGGGGAGTTACTGCGGCTGGGTGTTGGGGGGAAGCGAAGCCGAGGGGGAAGGGGTGGACATCTGGCGTTCCCGCAGTGCAGCAGGGATCAAATCATGCCCGGAATCCAAAATGCCCTTTCTTTCCTTTGGATGCCGCTACTAAGGTGCCTGCTCTTCCGCTAGTGATGGGAGTTCCGTCGGAGATTGCCAGAGGAGGAGGTGGGCGGGCGGTAGATTAAGGAGGCGAAAAAGACGGGTGGAGGGGTCGGAAGGAGAGGGGGTTGAATGTGTGTTATTTTGGGGGGCGGTGAGGTCGGCCGTGGTGATTTTTGTTTCCCGCGCGACCCCCTCCGCCGCGAGATGTAGAGGTTTGAATGTGTGGAAGGATACTTCCGGCCCAAGCCAGCCCTTTATACGGTCCACGAACGGCGTCTATCCCCGAAAAAAGCAGAACTGCCGCTATCGGCCCTTCCCACGGTCGTGTGGATGATACTTTGCACAGAGGAAGAAACCGAGAGAGATAAACTCCCACGGGGCACAGCACGCCATTTGCGCTCGGTCCACTGCCGGCCCTGGCTGCCGGTTTTAACGGCCGCGGGCCAACGCCACCCCCTTTTGGATGACTCCATTAGCCGAGCTGGGAATGGTGACTCAGGATTGCGTCTTACATGAATTAGGAGATGAGGCTTCCCTTTCTCTAACGGTCGGTTGGACTGGAGACGATTTCAATGGTGGTGACAATGAAGGCCCTTGAGACTTGAAGGGGAGGAGTTTAGGATATGGCCAACTCTCAACAGTCGATTTCAGCCTTTATTAGGAGTATGAAACTCGTCTGGATTACATGAGATGAAGTTATAATCACTATCGTTAATACCGTGTAAGCCACGTCTTAAATAAAGAACCTAATAAACGCTCTTTATGATTATTTTCTATTTTTCTCCCGTAAATGGTTTGGGTAATCCACTTAAACAACAATGATAGTTTAAAGATAAGTTGAAGTTAGATATGGAATCAGCCACTCCTTTGAAATTCACCCAACGTATTAGTACAAAATCTAGCAACAGCATCCTCAATCGCAAACCATTTAGAACTGGAATCAATAACTGTCCACTTTTTTTTTACTGTCCGTTAGTGTATTAATATCCGTTGTATTCACTGGTGCATGCAAAAGAAGAACTTTCAGAAGAACTGTGAGTACTTTTCCAATTGCATGTATACGGATGGTCATAAAACTGTCATGAGCGTGGTTATCCGAACCTAGTTTCATATATATGATTTTGTTTTATAATTTCTCTAAAACATGCACACATAAACGTATCTCCGAACTTGAATAAGGATAAAATAAAGATGTAAAAATATATGAAACGCCATATTCGGCATGAAATGAAAGATACGTAAGGCAAGGAATGCTTTGGAGGAAGAGTTGTCGGGTTTCCAGCCGGGTCCAAGGGTTTTTCTGCACCAACGAGACGTTTCAAAGGGTGAATGAAAGGGTGAATGACGATGGCAGACTTAGTCTTCGAAACGTCGGCGCAGAAAAACCCTTGGAACCGGTTGGAAACCAGAGAACTCTTCCTCCAGTCTATTCGCTGGGAAAACCTTAGGTCCTTCAAGGGATGCTTTGATATCTTAGATCTACAGACATTGATATCTTCTTTCACATGAGAAATAATAACGAAAAAAGTAATACATACATCATCGTCATCATATGTCAACTATCCTATGACTGGTTCGGTACAGATGTCTTTTCATTAATAAAATGAAGTATTTTTAATGATTACATGGTTCTTTCATACCAAGCTAATTTTTTTCAGGCTAAATTTTCATTGAAAATGTGATCATCCTCGTTATCATCACATCAATAAAATCCTAAAATTGGTTTGACGTAGTAAGCCACTATATCCTCCATTCACTTTATCTCATCACACAAATTATTTCTTCTCTTTCACACCCTTCTCACCTATTCCACATATTTTGTCCAAAGTGTTCTTTTTTCGTATTTGCCATCCAATTGGCCCTGTCTTCATTTGACCACCATACCTCAAGATCAAGCCGAAAATGACATTGCGTCGTCTCCTTAAAGTTGCCATTAGGCTGCCTTTCTCTCTCAGTCGAATTCTGACTTCCTCATTGCTCGCTCAGTATATACATTCGATTCCATCATTCTAAAAAAGTTATGCATTAAAATTTAAAAAAAATTAATTAAATGCTCAAGAATTCGTTCATTTTTTTCTGCCTTCTCCTTAAAATTGTCAAAGGACTCCCTTCCTCTAACACTGCTATTACGATTTACTAATTTCCCTATTAAGTGTACCTATTTATTCATTTTTCATCATTCCTAAAAAAAGGTATGCACAAAAGTAAACAATAGATTTATTGAATTCTCAATAAATGTTCAATCTTGGTAGCCATCATGAGAATTTGCGAGTGTTGGCACCCCTGCTCATGGAGCATCTTGCGAGAATCTGTTGCTTGGCCTCTCCCCCCATTCCCTAACCAAAACCCCCTCCCGAAATCCCCTTTCCTCTGGCGACCGCCATGTAATCCGCAGGGCTGGAAGGAACCCGACGTGCTAAGCGAGGCGCGCAAGCATGTGTACTTGCGAACACAGAGGGCGACAGAGCAGTAAAGGGGTTTAGCGGAACTTGCTGGGAATGTCGACAACTTCGGCGAGCTAGAGCGAAACGAAAAAAAAGTCCTTTCGAACATAAGCGCTAGAGAGGATCGCCATAGCGTAGTACACTGGCCGCCGCATTTTCTTTCGGAATATTCCCAAATTTTGCACGAAAGAGACAATTATTCCACGAAAGAGAGGCATGTAATCTAGCTACTGCATCTAATTTGAGTTAGTAAATCGATTGTCATTAGCTTTGTATAATGGAAAACGAAAGAATATACTTTGCTAGGTTCACAAATGAATTTGAAAAAGCACAAACCGGTTTCATATCACAGTCACTTCATGTTAAAATATTTCTTGGAGTGTAGGTCAACATTAACAGAAACGTTGGCTATAACTTTTTTCCATAAAATACGTTGACCTACACTCCAAGAAATATTTTAACACGAATTAAACGAGGTCAAGGTAAGGAAAAAAAATAATTATCATAGTTACACCTGAAGACGTTAATATGGTATTGAACCCGGGTCGTGCTTTTTCAAATACATTTGTGAACCTAGCAAAGTGTATTCTTTCATTTTCCATTATGGAAAGGTTTAACACAGTTAAGCTTGAAATCATCAGTAATAAGCGTTTCATTAAATATTCCTTTCGAGGTTAAGGTAGGACAATGATAATTTCACGGTGTTTTACTTTAATAAAGCAGAACATTTTCACGGTTCGCAATTTGGCAAATTGAAAATTTTCAAAGGATTTACTAATTTAACACAAATATATCATCCGACCCAGTTGGATCGTGCGTCTTTTAAATATGGCCAAAAATTGCACTGATGCATCACATGAAATGTGTTTATCGTGAGACCCTCCTTGATAAGAATTGGTACTCAATGAATAAATTTTTAAATCATAGTAGTATTAGATCCCGCTATTTTTTTGAGCATTCGCGAAAATACAAAACACCGCCGGCTTTCCTTTGTCTCATGCTCAATAAAATCAACTTCTGAGGACTTTTAATTTATCATAACATTAAATAGCCTTATCTTAAACCAACTCCCCATTATAACATCGTGATATTCCAATTTTAATTATGCCTCAAATGTGTAAGTTAGACGCATAAGATTATTTTGATAACGCTTGTAGAAGCCTTCCAAAAGCCGATGCACTGCATTGTACCTTTAAAAGAAGGCATAATATCAACTTGAAAATTAAAAATTACCAATATTACCACATTTGAATCGCTCAAAACTTTTATCGTCACCAGAACCAGTATGATGGGAAATTTAAACGAAACAAAGGTTATTATATATTATATAGAATATTCTTGAGATAAAATTTATTTGAATTGCAAAAACTAAGACAAACAAAGTGAACATTGAAGAATTATTGACCTAAAAATGGCTGGACATACATCTAGAAGATTTTAGTGCAAGTTAGAGTCCTCAGATTGCTTAGCCATTTATCGTTGGAACTTTAAATTCCATCAGTATTAATGATTTTACTCCAACCGCAAAACAAATGCAAGCAAAAATTTGATGGATATTATGCGGCATTAAAAAAGAAAATAAAGAAATCAAATATTTAAATAGCTTGCATAATCTTACATTTTCCAAACAAAATGGCCGTCCCTCAAAAATGGAGCCCATTAATGAATATGTATCACGGCCATACCATTCCACCCAGTTGAACCGCACGCAAAAGCTAAGGAATTATTGCGGAAATGAATAAGCGGAGAATTCTTATCGCCCGAAAACGCAAATAAGTCTCTCAAATATGGCCCATATTTGTGTGCACATTTGCACAGATGCATCACGTAAAATGCGTTTATCGTGAGGCCCTCTTCCATTTTAAAACAGAGCTCACACGTCCGCCATAATCTATATTTAACTTGGTTCACGATTTCCACGTAGCACAGACAAATCCAGGTTGAGAAGAAAAAGTATAAATCACCTTTTTCAGAGGTAGGTTTTCCTGAGATTCTTAGGGCATCGGGACCACGGCTGGAAGAATATCACGTATAGACCCCACGTTGCGCCGAAAAACTTATTTTATTTTCGCCTTGCGAAAGCAGGTTGCCGTGGGGGAACGGCATCTAAAGCATTCTTCATGATTTCTGAAACCTTTCGCGATAATTTTTCCATTTCCTCCCTTGATGCAACTCGCAATTTAAAACGGAAACAGATAAGAGTATCATTTATACCCTAACTTCCAGCAACATGGCTTAAGTTGGATTAGATGATCCGACCTTGTTCTACGTACACGGTCAGTTCATCATCCTATCTACTTTCTATGGGTACACTCAAGTTAATAATAACCATGGTTATACACAAAAGCCATAATTGGCAAAAAAATTAATAAATAAAATAAAATTACTTTAAAAACTTTTTAATTTAAATCACGTTCTGCTTAAAGGGAGGAAATAAACGCCTACGGCCCCTTAAATTATAGAAAATTCCAAATATTATTGATAATTAAGGTAAGATAAGTTTTAGAGGGTATATAACCCTAAGTGGGAGAATGTAGGGAAGTGTCACCCAGAGGACTCTGCACGTGTAAGATTGCAGTGCCTCCATTGGATTATGGTGGCCATTTTTAGAAGTCCATTTTGAATTTTTATTTTCGTATATTACTCGAGATACATTTTTCATTATGGTAAAGATGTAGGAACATTGTATAGCCATCTAATTCTAACCTGTTCTGATAATTTCAGCGCTCTAGCTAATCAGAAAGTGGTCAAAATTTCAGTAGTAAGAGTTTACCTGGAAATACAGCCACAAAAACAAACAACAAAACGAGTGTAACAAAACATGGTAAAATCCACTCGTATAATGCCATTGCTACCGTAAAGGTATGGACTTTCACACTCGTTGAGTCATTGTCAATTCTTCGTTCCTCAAGCAAAATGTATCCTAATTTGATGAATTTTATCGAATAATGTAATAAAAATATTGCATGCGTTTACCACATGCTTATAATGTATAGATAATCAATATTGCATTAATGAACACATTGAATAGATCATCTACCACTAACGCATCTACATTGCATGCTGGAAAATTGATGCGGAACATGAAATAATGAATAATTTATTTAATTTTCTAATGGTAGTGAAATGATAATAAGATGAGAGATTCTTATTGGAAACAGAAAAATATCCTACTCAGATCAATTCTGAATTTCGCTAAAAAAATCGCCTTATTAACGGGAAACTTTTTAATGCGTCAGACTTTTTTCCAATACAACAGGAAAAAATTCTATCCTAGATCGCTTCTTCCAGCACAAAGGGCTTTGGTGAACAAACGCAAGCAAACACATTGATACCTATATGATATGATTACCCTGTAGCCGCTCAGGTTTACTAAAGCTTGAGGCTGAGTCACACGATCATTTTCTTTCGTCGCGAAAAGTGATCACTAGAGAGGTCGCTTTTCGCGACGGGAAAAGTGATCGCTCTAAAGATCATTTTTCTGAATCACACGGTCCCTCCCGCCGTCACCTTTCGCATCACTTCCGATATCACAGCTCGTTGTCATAGGACCCGCATAGCAAAAATATATAGGGTGTTTGTTTATCTATGTCGTTTCCAAGATCGCCAAACGTTGCGCTGCAATCGCTCCATATGGGAATGCGTTCCGATTGGCTGATATGGGGTTTTAGTGACGGTTTCAGCGACGGGAAAAGAGACCGGACGAGTGGTGAAAAAAGTATTGGGAATCCTCATCATTAGAGTGATTGTGAAAAACAATTGCCGGCGACGATCATTTGCGATTGATCACTCTAGTGATCGTGAAAGTGATCACTAGGGAATGACGGATAAAATGATCGTGTGATTTAGGCTTTACCTAAGTGCTACTTAAGGCTTAGTGGTGTAACTGGTGGCATACCAGACCGGAAATTGCGAGATACGATTTCGAATCACGACTAAATCAAATATTTGTTCATGGCTAAATAATCTATAATATTATTCTTCAATTCCCTAATCAATCTTTATATTATCAATGGCGGTGATATGGGAATGACCATAGGGAAAATGTTACCTCTGAGGTAGGAAGCTCATCACAATCTCTAGAATGAATAGAGTATGTAATAATAAGGTTTGGAAGAGAGAACGTTCTACATGCGCCTTATCGAAGAAACGAAGCAGCTGTGAATCCCATTCACTAAATATCTTTACCTTAAATATACCTTCTCTCTGCGAGAAGAAAAAAATGACGAGGCAAGTAATCGAAAAAGCCGGACGTCTATATTCGCTCATGTTTTGAGTACAAATTCTTCATTTAGACTTTCACGCAGTCAGCAGCCTTCACATGTTTAATTCAATCCATGCTCGAACTGATTGGTATTGTATTCAAGACATGCTACTATTCCGGGTGAGAATAGAATTCCAGAGCTTTCGAAAGTGTGATGAGAACAAGTTTTTCCCTGACATGGTCAATTGCTTGGTTTGAGTTGTCTGATCCTAAGAAGAAAGGAAGCATTCAGATGCAAAATGCGGCTCCAGGGCTTCATACTTATTCCGGTCACTACTGTTTCAATATGTTCACAACATTTGCTTATTTCCCCAAAAATGAGGAGGGCTTTTGTTGGAGGCTGAGCTCAACACTTGAGAGTGCACTAGTGTGGCCAACCCTTTGCATTACCTATATCCTCACAATAGCATTTGTAAGCTCAAGGAATGGAAATGGTTTCCATAATACTGTGTATCTGATTAGATTGAGTTCTCTCTGTGCTGGTTTAAATGAAAAAATGAAAAATAAACTAAGTTAGAACGTGCACCACGTAGCCGCGTCCGGAAGTGTCCCAATGAGATTGCTACCCGCTCTGAAAACCAAGCATCTACAAATTAGAGTGGCCTACCAATGCTACATCTCCAGTGTATATCCATTGGTCATCGTCACATCGTCTTTGAGAAAAGCCAAATTTGAAGGCCTCGAGCTTCTGATAGCGTAATTGGATTAGGAACGCATTTCTCATAGCATTGGTGTGGTCGCGGTAGTCTATTTGAATTCTTTCGAATTAGCTTTTCCTCTCGCGGCAAGCATTTGTTATTTACCCAAAATACTTCCGTAAACGCTTATCATTTTTGGAGTCCTGCAACAAAAAATATGTAAAACATTGGATGAATTGAAGTTTGTATTAGTTTTTCCCACGTTTTCAATTTCATCTCATGTGCTCAGGGTAGTCTGTTTCAAAATTTGGAATACAAATGGTTAGCAACCATCCCAACGAAAAGCATGCGAGACTCATTGAGGATTAGAGAATTTAAAGCGTATTTATGTACAAATGAGTTACTAATTCAAGCAGCTCGGCATACAAAAGTATGGGTGTTGAGTGATGGTAAGCCTCTTTGCTAAAGGAAAACATTTTTTTCGTAGAGAGGAAAAACATAAAAATTGTGCAGCAATGTATTTAAACTAGGAATGTAAAACATAAATGTTCAATGCATTGTCTGAGTCTATCTGGTGACACGAAAGCTTGCGGGTTTAATCCGGTGTGCGTTTGTTGAGCGCTTGTACAGAGGTTTCGATATGGACGTGGCGTGAGGGGAGTGGGAACAGTTAGGGTGAACAAATGAAGTCCGATGATATAAAACCGACAACAAATTGGGGTGTGGGTGAAGTTCAAATTACCGTCTGTTCTTTATATTTTATCATGGATGCATCGCATTTCCACCACGTCAAGCCTGAAACGATTTCATTCGTGTGTATCAGAGAGATTTTGCATAGAAAATCGATACGTAACATTTTAAGATACTCGCAGGGGGGCAGGCGCGTCTCTTGGTTCCCCCTTATGCTTCGCCACTGGAAAGGGGTTATTTTGCGGCGTGGGCTTGCGGTGGCAATGGTGCAGGATGAAGAAACGGGGGAGGGAGGTTTAATGAAATGAGGAGAGTGAGGAAGCAGAGGGAATATCGCTTGGGAGAGGCGTGTTTGGCCGGATAATCCTCACCTTCTCTCCCTCCTCAACCCTGCTGCCATCTATCGGCGCAAGAAAGAGCGCGCCGATCCCCGAGCCTCAACCTTATTCGTTGAGGGGCGAAATGCGAAGGGGTCTCCCGGAAGGAATGATGGGAAGGCATGGGTCGGATGGGGAAAGAAATGTTAACCGTTGGTGACCACTTCACGAGCGAACCCTTAAGGCATCGTTGGTTGCATAACGCTCTACGATCAGTTTGAATATACTTTTGAGCATGAACACGAACCTGTATGCACATATGGGGATGCTAACTTTATAGTGCCATTTTCTTCGCCATTCTTTTTCATCCATTAAGTCAGCAACCTGTTCACCTTGACCCATGCCCATATGACAGCTCTTTCATCGTCTTTTGTATCTTCCTTGTCAACCTCGATGTCGCCTGGGTTAAAGTCCACGCCATTCCTGAAGCCTAGTATTTGCAGGTTCGAACTCTGTATCGATGTCCATTATTTTATTATCGATAGAATCATGTGCCCAATAATTTAATATTGTGTAAATGTTTATTGTCTATAATTTATTTGGATTCTTTCATATATTCTGCCAGTTCATAAATCTACGAATTTGGAAGCACAATTTGATAGCATGCGTAACATTTTTATGACAGTGCATGCGGAAATCCTCTTGTACCTTGCATGCTGGTGATTGAACACCCCCTACCAAACACCCTAGTGAAAAAGTAGAGGTGACTCGCAAGGTACTATGTTGATTTTGAACCCCACAAGCCACCTCGATAAGTGTGTGACAGGAGATTTTAGGTCACCAGTCGTTAACAAACAGTAAAAATGTCACGCAATGGAGTGATTAGACCACCGAGTACCAATGTGGAATTCTTATTTTAAGAGGAATACCTATACGGATAGGCCGTTCGTAAAATATCTCTCATATTTTAACGTTTCAGCGGTCCTAGAAACCAAAAGTTTTTTTTCAAAATGTTTTTCAAAATGTTTTCAAATTTTATCTATGTCACTCTAAAAGATAAGTTCTTAATTGCTCAAGCAATCTCAGCCTGAAGCCAATCTTACAAGTTTTCTGAAAGCAATATTTGCCTGCCATGTCATTCATACTATGGACGTGACTTATTATTTCAGATTCCTTATTAAAACTGAAATGACACCTGACGTTTCGTACCCCGAAACGTTGGCAGCCATGGAGGAGATTGCCCGGTGGAGCACCCGAGCAGCCTGCCAGAATTGAAACCATTTCCCTTAATGATTGCCCTTCGTAAAATTCTTATTTTAAGAGGAATACCTATACGGATAGGCCGTTCGGTAAAATATATCTCATATTTTATCGTTTCAGCGGTCCAAGATATCAAGAGTTTTTTCAAAATGTTTTTCAAATTTTATCTATGAGGCAGGAATGGGACTTTAATATCTGTTGCTTCCATTATACGCATTGCTCATGAAATTTCTACCAGTGGCGTAACTATGGGGGGAGGGGGGTGAGGGGATTTATCCCCCCCCCAAAACCTGAGAAATCAAAAAATCATATAAAAATATTGTCTGGATTTCATATATAATAATTGCATCTAGTAAAAGTTAAATTTTAAGTGCCAAAATGATGTAAAATGCATTTTCAGGCTTGTTGATTTTCAAAAATTTTCCTGAAATACCCGTTTCCTGGGGGGTAGCCTCCACTACCCCCCGTCGTCCCCACCCAAAGCCCCCACATTCCTCCGCCCCCCCCCCCAAGAGCTCCCTCATCCCCCATCAAAGCATCTTCCTAGTCACGCCACTGATGTCTACTTATTGTTTTTCTTGGTCTTTCTTACTATGAAGGGTCTAACAGCATTTTTGTGGATCCAAGTTCTTTTATAAAGCATTCATTTCCTCTGGTGATGGCCTACTTATGGAAGATATTCAGAAAAATATTGGCCACCCTATATTTCTGCTTGGAAACGCTCAAAGACTATTTAATTTCCCATTGCGTGGAAGCACGAATATGAATTAACAGACGAGGCTACATTATATATCACCCTACTTTAAGATTAGGAATTCAGCTTGATATTTCGGAAACAAAATTGGAGACTCGATTAAATAGAATTAAATAGCGAACTGAAATGAGAGTCGGGGAGTTTCGTGACGTTGTGTGAACAACGCTAAACGCCAAACGAAGATAACAATCGAAATCATTTTCCGTAAATAAAAATCATTGATTAGGATCAAATAGATCGATAGAATTAGTTATGAAGAAGTTCTAAGAATATTTGTAGTGGAGATAAGTTTCATGAAAACTCTGATACGAAGACGGTACAATCTTGAAGGCCATAAATTGAGACATGATGGGCTGATGAAGACAATCGCTGAGGGACAAGCAGATGACAAGAATGGAAAAGGTAGACCTCGAACAAAAAATAACATAAATATATGACGAAAAGTTAATAGAAAATTGAATGGAGAGCTGCGTCAAACTAATCTTAGGATTTTTGACTAGTGATGATGACAAATTATCGCTTTTCGAAGTGGAATTGGAAAAGGACAGGCCCTTCCCGCTATTAATATGCGTTAAGGAAATGCATGCGGCTTAGCCAGGGATTAGCTCTACCCTCACCAAAGCAAACCTTGTGATAGAAACATTTAAGTAGCTAACGTGATTCCATTTTAATAAAAAAAAGAATAAGCTGATAACACTTAACAATGAAATGACATAAAATGCGTCTTATATATATAAATTTATAATTTGACATTGAAAATTGAATTAAAAGTATGATAAGAGATGTTTTAGGTTAATATGACATGGTGTCGCGGCTCCAGCGACACTCTCGGTTGCGAGGGAGACCTGGGATCGGGTGATCATGGCGTTTAGTAAAGGAAAGGCCGGGATAGGAATTTTAAAACACCCGGAGGTGCGTTTATTAGTATCAGAAGGTTACAGGGGGGGTCTGTAAGGACGAGCGAGGTCCGCGGCTGCTGCTTCCGCGTGGCTGGGTCCGGCTCTGTCCGGAACTGTCTCTCTGGGAATCTCCGTGGATCCGCGACAGCTCTGGCGTTCCGGCGTTGGCGGCGGGTCCAGGCGCTACGGCGGGGTCATGGGCCTCGTCCTCCGTCTGCTTCCGCGGGTGATGACCTCAGGCGGGCGGCGGTGTCCGGGGAGAGGACCCTCTGGGACAGCGTGCGCGCTCCTCGCGGAGGGTGCGAGTGCGGCGCCGGTCCACCCGCAGTTTACGGGGCATCCGGCAGAGTGCGGCGCCGGTCCACCCGCAGTTTACGGGGCATCCGGCCGATTGAGGGCCTGTGGTAGGAACTATGAGGATATGCTCGCTCTTAGTCCTAGCTTCGGCCTCCTCAACCCCGACTGCCTTCCATGGTCCGGGCAGCGTCTTTTATACCCAACCCTGGCCTCCCTCCGTCCAATGAGGGTGCTCCGCTTGGTCACGAGGTGACGCGTTCGCTGTGCAGGTGTGCGGTCGGGGTGTGAGGGCAGGTGCGCAATTAAAAGCGGGAGTGGGGAAATCACGTGGTGTGAGGGGAAGGCAGCCGGCTGGAGTGGGGAAGGTGAGGAGATGAGGAGAGCGTTCCGGTGGAGTGGGGAGGGTCACGTGGTGACGCGTTCTTCACCGGGGGCGCGTGTTTCAAGTGGGTTTTGCCCATGTTCCAATGCAGCACAACAATCCACCCCTCCCCTGATGGCGCAAAACCCGCGAGAAGAAACACTGTGGGGGCATTGTGGCCGTATGGTGTCGGTCCATAGAATATCCTTGGTTGGCACTGTGCACTTGGCATCGCTGCCGGGGTAAGGTTTCTTCCTGTGTGGATGTGGTGGGCTCTGTGGGTTGTGGACGTGGAGTGAGCTACTCTTCGCTCGCTGTCCTCCTTTCTTGCAGGCCCAATTCATGCAGCTCTGTACGTGTTTGCGGACGTCGGAGAGTGCTGCTCGCCAATGATACCCTTGAGTTAGGGCCGTGTAGGTCGCCTTGATTCCAGGGTGTCCTTCCAATGGCGTATCGTGGTAGCGTTGGAGAACTTCTTTTCGTAAAGCTAGCGGGACCCATAGCCTCCAAGGTCCTTTTTGGCCGGGCCGGGACCACAGATGATCGATATCGTCCTTGTACTTCTTAAGGAATCGTTTCTGTGTTTTTGTCCTTGAGGGTGTCTGCTGGGCATTCAGTAGCTTCTCCCTGATGTCTGCGACCTCTGGATCTTCTTGTTGCGCTTGCTGGACTCTTTCGTATAAATCCGCGTGCTGTGTCACGACACGGATAGATGGTGGGACCATCCTGTCCATATCCAGAGTCAGAGCGTCTTTTGATGTCCAGGCTGCAGTGACTCGGCCCGTATTGCCGAAGGAGATTGTCCGATGTGAGTAGTCTATGACGGCGTTAGCGCTTTGAAGCCAGGGGTGTCCCAGGATGAGATCCTCCTCCATGTCCCGTGTGATGTGCAACGTTACTGGTAGATGAAATTTTTGGACGGTGACTATGGTCTGCAGGTTCCCCGTTGTTAGGAACGTATCTCCCTTTACCGTTCGTAGTGTGGTGTGTTCACCTTTGACTAATTTCTGGAAGGCCACTGGCAGGCAACGTTCAGCTATTAGGTTCACTCCGGCTCCTAAATCGATGAGGGCGTGGAGTACTTCGCCGCCAAGCTCCACCTGGATTCTGGGGGTGTTAATAGCTGCTCCATCAGGTTGTGTGGCCCCTATAGACGGGTGGGTGGGCCGGAAGAGATTTTCTGCATTTCCGCCTGGTTTGCTGGGACAGTCTCGGTGCAGGTGGTATCCTGGACAGTGCTTGCATTTTGGTGGTCTCGAAGGTTGTGTGTAGGTGACATCTTCGGCCTGGTCGGCTTCGATGGCGCTGGCTAGCCGTATGAGCTCTTCAGTGCTCTGCGGTGGGCAGGCTCGGAACATCTGCTTGATCCTTGGGAGGAGTTGTTCCGTCAAGGTGGGTAAGAAAGTTTCCTTATCTCCATCTGGGAACAGCCTCCGAAACAACTGGATCTTTCGAAGGATAAACATCTCTGCGCTTTCCTTCGGTGTCTGCATGCTTCCAAATAATTTCGCCTGTATCTGGGCCCTCCGCGCTGCTGTGTCAAATCTTCCCTTCAGCCTTTGCTTGAATTCGTGCCATGTGAAAGCGAATTCCCGGTACGGTGTCCACCACCTTTTTGCTTCCTCTTGGAGTTGTTGCTCCGCTCTGCTGACCCACCATGATGTAGGTATCTGGTCCTCGTGGAACATTGTCTCCATGCCTCGCAGGAACGTCTCCGGATCTTCTGCTTCTCCTCCGAAGAACTCCGGGTACGGGGGACGGTAGGCTGGCTGCGGCACAGCCCGAGGTGTGCTCTTCTGCGGTTGGCGTTGACTGCATCTTCCGCATATAAACTGCAACCCTTCAATGTCCCTGGCTTCGTCCCTCCAGCCAAGGCAGAGGTGATGAAACCATCGTTGGCAGCTGGCACAGGAAATCAGGTGCTCCCCTACTCTGGTGCATGATGAAGCCTCGCATTGATCCCTTGTGCGGGTGCGAGATGGGTTGGGCGCCACCGAGTTTTGTTGAAGCTCTCTCGGAAGAGCTATGGTAGGTGTAGCGGGCGCTCCATCGATGGGTTGTACATCCATGGTGGAGGCGTTGATTTGCCAGGCGTTGTCAGTCGGAGGATCCTGTGGGTCCCGGCTGCTATCCATGCTGCCGGTCGATGTCCCCATAAGTTGGGCGCCAATTGTCGCGGCTCCAGCGACACTCTCGGTTGCGAGGGAGACCTGGGATCGGGTGATCATGGCGTTTAGTAAAGGAAAGGCCGGGATAGGAATTTTAAAACACCCGGAGGTGCGTTTATTAGTATCAGAAGGTTACAGGGGGGGTCTGTAAGGACGAGCGAGGTCCGCGGCTGCTGCTTCCGCGTGGCTGGGTCCGGCTCTGTCCGGAACTGTCTCTCTGGGAATCTCCGTGGATCCGCGACAGCTCTGGCGTTCCGGCGTTGGCGGCGGGTCCAGGCGCTACGGCGGGGTCATGGGCCTCGTCCTCCGTCTGCTTCCGCGGGTGATGACCTCAGGCGGGCGGCGGTGTCCGGGGAGAGGACCCTCTGGGACAGCGTGCGCGCTCCTCGCGGAGGGTGCGAGTGCGGCGCCGGTCCACCCGCAGTTTACGGGGCATCCGGCAGAGTGCGGCGCCGGTCCACCCGCAGTTTACGGGGCATCCGGCCGATTGAGGGCCTGTGGTAGGAACTATGAGGATATGCTCGCTCTTAGTCCTAGCTTCGGCCTCCTCAACCCCGACTGCCTTCCATGGTCCGGGCAGCGTGTTTTATACCCAACCCTGGCCTCCCTCCGTCCAATGAGGGTGCTCCGCTTGGTCACGAGGTGACGCGTTCGCTGTGCAGGTGTGCGGTCGGGGTGTGAGGGCAGGTGCGCAATTAAAAGCGGGAGTGGGGAAATCACGTGGTGTGAGGGGAAGGCAGCCGGCTGGAGTGGGGAAGGTGAGGAGATGAGGAGAGCGTTCCGGTGGAGTGGGGAGGGTCACGTGGTGACGCGTTCTTCACCGGGGGCGCGTGTTTCAAGTGGGTTTTGCCCATGTTCCAATGCAGCACAACAATGGAGAAATCCTAAAAAGTGAATGTTTATAGTCAATTCAATTACTTCATCGCACTATTACAATGACTGATTACCGGTGAAATCAGTCTACATACATAATCTTGAGCAATTGAGGGTGAGGGCAAAAGTTTCGGTAACCCGAATATATTTTAGGGTAACAGTAACGAGGCAGTTCCAGGGCTTGGTTTCAAATCCAAATGTAATTTGTTAGTAATAATCATAATTTCCCCTTTTATTTCTCACGATTCAATTGAATACATATGACCGGAGCGTCGTCTCTTCTCTTCAAATTGCAAGATGGAAACACTAGCAGTGTACGAAGTAGTAACACCGAGTGTGGTATTACATGAAAATGGTGCAAACGTGGTGTACTTTTATGTTATTTAGGAAGACATTTACGATACCTCCTTACAAGTACTATTTTTCTTGTTAGTGTAATCCTTTGAAGTATATTTCACACTTTTGTTTATAAATCATGGCATACCTTGACAAATAAAATATTGAATCACCGCGAGATAATACTGAGCCGCACGTTGCGTCTTAAATTAAACTGAAATATAAATAAAAAACAATGTGGCCCGAATGGAAATATACATTGAAGTTTTTTGAGAAGCGCAGGTGTTGTAGCAGTGTTAATATCCCTATGCTTTAGCTGCGGTTTATGGAGGCTCTCAGCTCGATCTCTTGATCTATCGGCATCCTTTTACTTCCTAGAGCTAGCGCCATCTGTTACCCATTCACGCGCACATTCAATTTCTAGGTCGCATTTTTCTAGTTTACCTCCTCTGTTTTCGACTAGCGAGCACTTTTTTTTAGTCCGAAGTATAGTCTACAGCATTTTTATTCCTCGACCTCTTCGAACGTTAAGGTTAAAAAATACGATGAATTTATGGTTTCCTTGCGTACTCAGCACTATTTTTCGTCCATCTCATGATAATTTCAACGGCATTGCACCTGAGACCCGGAATAAAATGTCCGATTTTGGTTCAATATTCAAAAATAAGTAATATAGCGTGGAGTTTAGCACCGGATCCAGGAAACTTCAGAAAAAAATGCAATCAAGTGTCTCATTAAATAGAAAATAAGGCAAGGCTAAAATTTTGGCTTGAAAAATCGAAAACTATGCTCACCGGCGAAGTATATGAGGTCTAGAATCGAAAGAAAATTGTCAATAATACTTGCCGAAATAGAAATCATCATCAAAATTACGTATAAGCGAATATTAATTATTTTAGCTTATAAAGTTAAAAGACTTTCTCAGGCTGCAATAATTACTGATTTTCAATGAAAAGATTTTCAAATTACGGAATGAAGGTTAAAAAATTATAGATACAAATTAATGGCGTAAGTAGTAATTGAAAGACAAAAAGATTTTGTAAAATATCAAAAGAAAACTTTCACGCATTATATCAGAACATTAAAAGGGTTGACATTGATCACTGCTCAACGCCCAAAACCTAAATAGATGACCCAAAAGTTTACCTGCCAATCAATAAGAGAAAGAAATTTTGCTTCACCAATGAACGCTGTGGAATGATAGTTTCTTTTTTTCATCGATATCTTTACAATCTCGCAAATTTTAGAAAAACCTCGATGATTTGGGTAGCCAAACGGCCATTCAGGCACTGAGGTAGGTGTCAAGTGGGATACTACAAGTTCACTTCGAAATTAACTAATAAATATAATGTACAATCTGAAAAAGTATTAAAAAAAACTTTATTGCACAAATATCACTTGCAAGGTACGGAAAATGGGACAAAATTGAGAATTTTTCTTATTTTTCCTCAATTTTGAGTGAACAGTATTTAAAATATGCGCATCCGACTTGAACTGATGAATAAGTAACCATTCCTTCCCAGCTTATTCTTCTTCACGCGTGTTGTAAGTTTATTCGGGATATGTAGATGTAGCACATGGACCGTGAGAGCAAACTACATTCAACAACCGCTACCCAACTTTCCCGTCGCAGTACGGCGTCGATCTTTCTCCCCCTCCTCTTCTATATATCCTACCCTTATCCCCCCACCCCTACAAAACATTCGAACGTTCCCGAGAGGTCCTCTCCATCCCCACCTTTTTCTCCCTCCCAAAGGCGGCATTCCTTATCTTGTAAGAGGAGAGGTCTGCTTTCCGATAAACATATGCGCCAACACTCGCGACCCGAATGCAGTTGCGATTCCACCATGATAACTGTCAGTATGACAATCTTCTATCTACGTAGAAGTTTTCCTACTCCATCAATTTATAGAACTATCCCTCGATCAAGCCTCATAATATATTGTTGACTAATGATTTATGAATAACATTTTAATAAGTTCAACAGATTCAGACATCAATTGGTGGAAGTTAGATATATTTAAATAAATAAAAGATCTTAGCACTTTTCCACAATATTTTTTTACTGCATACCACGCGTTTCGGCTCACTGAGCCATCACCGAGTACAAGGCTTGTACCAGATGATGGCTCAGTGAGCCGAAACGTGTTGTCCGCGGTAAAAAATTATAGTGGAAAAGTGCTACGATCTTATATTTATTTAAATAAAATTTTATTTCATTCAATTTTAAATTAATTTAGTAATTGATGCGACGCACTAGACCGTAGCTCACAACACTACCTGTATAGAAGTTATCCTGCACCATCAACCTACTGCAGTATCGTGTTATCAAACCCTGTTGATATATTCTTAGGGCTATTGATTTATAATTAATTAATAAAATTTTAATTAATTCAATTATTATTTAATTATTTTAATTGAGGGGAAATTAGATGTCACGCTGTAGACCGTAGATCATAACACTCTACCTGCATAGACGTTATCCTGCATCATCAAGCTACAGCGTTATCGTGAGATCAAACTCTATATTCTTACGTATTGATTTATAATTTTAAAATATAATTTTATTTTATTTTATTTACGTTTAATTTATATTAATTACTTAATGTTAATTTAAATGTGAAGTACTAGAACGTAGAAAATGTCAGCATTTTCCTCAACATTGGAGAAGAAATGTAAACTTGGATGCTGGAGGTGGGAATTCCTGCAGCTATCGGGCTCATTCTTTAACTAGGCGTAGAGGAAAATGACAATCGGCATCAAGGCGTACACTTCAATGTGATATTAAGCACCTCAAACCACATGAAGGCCTTCTCCCATTCATTCTATAATATAAAAATCATCTTCACTCTCTCCTCCTCTCCCGCTTGGCTAAAAGTCTTCCCTACAACACGGCTTTTAGCATCACCTCTTCGATTATCTTTTGATCAATTTCGATCATTTGTCTCCCTCATAACTCTTCCAGAAGTTTCAACTCCTCACCCAACATGTCCAGCACTTCGTAGTTACTCCTCTTTTCCGTCCACTTCTCCCCCTCCATGCGTCTCCAGAAACACATCTCAAACGTCTCCAGTCACTTTTCTCATGTTTCTTCGCAGGTATCGATGTTTACACAAAATAAAGCGCTACACTCAAGGTCAGACCCTTAACCAGCTTCTTTTATGAGCTCGTAACCCTTTCTAATACACCGACGCTTCTTAGAAACATCTAATTTGAAGATCCGTCGTTGAATAAATTTCAACATTTTCAGCTTTATAAAAGAAAATAGACGTGACCTAAGAACTATTTTGTGCCCTGAAATTGGAAATCCGTAGCTTATATAGTAATAATTATTTTTTAACAGAAAATTGCTACCAGCTTTTATTATAATATGTCAAAATTCCACCATATAACGCCTGAATCTGATGAATTGATCAATAATTAAGTTAAAAAAGGACTAAAAATCTGAAAATGAACATGCCTGCATCTGCCAAAATGATTCCTCTAATGCGCTGCCCAAATAGTTGATTTCATTTTTTTGGGGGAAGCCTTCTCGGAATATCCACCATATTGAATATTTAAATATCCCTGCGTACCCGTGGAAAACCCTTCCATCGTCTTCGGGGTAAGTGATTTAGTTTGAGTTAAGAAAAGTCGTACTGTTGATGAGTTACCTCAACACTTCTAATACACCTACCCCAAATTCATCGGACGAGTAAGTTAAGAATTCCAATACGATTCCACCAAAATAAAACGCCGCGAAAAAATTGCACCATGTTTCTCCTGACAGCATTGAATTACATCATAGTTGAACTCTCCATTCTGCTCAACTTTGGGTGCTACTCCCACCTTGAGCCTCACATTCCTCGCTTTACTAAACCGCATAACTTGGGCCTTATCTGAGAGGCAAAGTCTCCTTTCCGATAAACATATGCGCCAACACTCGCGGCCCACACTTGCCGCCCGCTTCACTTGGCCCCAAAAGCCTCCCGCCGATGTATGTTAATGCGAGAGCATGCCGATCCGCCGCCGCTCTGTGTTTCCTGGTGCGCAAACTGTAACGTCCCTGGGAATTCCTCCGAGTCTCCCGCACATGACACCAACACGACCACCGCCCTCCATGCCAAGGAAGTAAAAATAAGAATGAGAACCGTCCCGGGGCCACTTGAAGAAGTAGGAGGGGAAGGTACCCTCTCTCCACTCTAGATATCCTCCAACTTTGCGGTGGTGGTCTCAAGAGCGGCTTTGATGTGCATCGGGATGACGCTCGGAAATGTTGAGCAGACACACAAGGGTGTATTTCGAAAATTCCGTTTTTTCTTTGCCTAAAATACCGGCCTGGAGCTGCCTTGCGTCCCACATCACTGTTGATATCACTTGATCAGAAATTCAAGATGCATATGAACGTGAGGAACTTTGAAAATCAGAAAGAACAAAATAGTAAACTTTCTAGTACTAAGGTAAAATTTATTAAAATTCGCCAATGGCTGCAATGGAAGATGGTGTAACAATGTGTAACTCCTTAAAGATACATAGGGAAGGAAAACAAACTCTGCTGTTTCACTCATTGTAGATTTAATGCGACCAATTTCAATACAAGATGGTGGGGCACCTTAAAAAAATCACTAACTCTAGATTAAATATGTGTTATTCCATTATAAGTTTTCCTGAATATCACACAATTACTTATAGCACTTCTTTTTTTCAGAGCGCGACCCGGGTTTCAATGAATTATTATCATTTTCAGGTGCAAATTATGATTTATAAAATATAAACAAATCATAATTTGTGCCTGAAGATGATAATTCATTGAAACCCGGGTCATGCTCTGAATAAAGAAGTGGCATAAGTAATTGTGGGATATCGAGGAAAAACTATGATGGTAGGTACACCTTGTTTAAAGGTTGCATATACAATCTATGCCGAGTGGAACAGCAGAGTCTTCTTTCAAAGAGGACTATTCCGGTTTCCAGCCGGCCTGCGTTTCGGAACTCTTGTCGTGTTCTATCCTCAGGACTGATGAATTATCTCAACAGCTATAATTCACCCATTACAAATACAAATGACGTTTAAATTTAGAATTCCAATAAGATTGCACCAAAATAGACATCGAGAAAGAATACGGTAGTTACCTTCATCAAAGAAACGAAAGGAATTTAATGCGATACGTTACCCACTATTAGTGCATTTATAATATACAAATTATTTGGCTTTAGAAATCCCAGTTTAGAGGAATGTTAATGGTCAATTTTATCCTCATTTGGAAAAGGCCAGATTGGCGCCCATGCGATGCTACTCCACGTGACGTCACAGGAGATTAGATGCTATACGAGTAGTCAGGAATTTTACATCGGATGATAATATCAATGCATGCGTAAAGCTCAGTGCTCAGGGAAAAATCTCTTAATAATCACCTATTAAAATTGCCTATGGTCGGATAGTTTCCTTTGTTTGATAGGGTATTAATGATCCTTATTTAAGCCATGCGCTACTTGCTAGCAGCCTTCATCGTGGCGGCGCTCATAGCCTCGCACCAAGGTGACCTCACACGGCGGCAGCCGGAAATAGAATGAGATCACACGGGCTTTTCCCAGAATTCATACTTAGCCGTCGCGTTTTCGCTCGCTTGAAAATTTTCATGTTTCATTTAATCGTGTCAAATAGATGTCATTTAAAAATCTAAAAGCGTGAAATACGTACCTCTAGTAATAATATTTCGATTTAGGCAATAAAAAAATAGGAAACCACCCTATTACATCATGTTTCACCTGACAGTTTCGGCCCTGAGGATGGAACACGACTCTATTTCCGAAAATTCGGCAGAATGGAGAGAGACCACCCGGCTGAAAGCCAGAATAGCCCTCTTTGACGATATCCGCAGGGAAAGTATCGGATCTTACTTCAGAGTCTTCATTCTTTCCTGGTGATAATTTTTAAATTCAAACTAGTCGAACAAGGTTTCTTGAATAGTTCACTTTTACTTATACGACTACTTTTTTACCTAACTTGCCCGGGTGATAACAGCTCATGGTCACTCTGAAAATGGCTCATCATTTACCTTGGGACAAAATTCTCATGGCTTTTAAACCTGATGCCACTCTGAGATAATGTAAGAATCTGATAGATAAATTAGACAGATGTGGAATGTATCCGTTGAAATACAGCAATATTGTGTACGTGGGGCAGAAGCTTCGAAGTCAGGAAGAAAGAACATTTAAGTGCTTACAGGTATAAAAAAGATGACAAAAGTAATTTTGCTAAACACTTAAAATAATAAAATTTTGTAAGAACGATTTTAAAATTAATATTTTAAAATTATGCAACGACCGCCGCGAATTCGACCCTGGAGAGCAATTGGAAATTTTGAAAATTATTGAAAATCAGGACGTCATTCTGATAAACGAACATCTTTACCTTTTATCCTCTTCCCCTATTCTGGCGTTCGTTTTAAAACCCATCCCTTCCTCTTTTAGGTAACAAGGTTACAATAATAAGACTCGCTTTGCTCACTGGGGGGGTTCTACACCCCCTAGGCCCCCCCCGAAAAAGGCCTGCGTATTCCAACTGATCTGAAATAGTAATGATTTCACATTAGACACCTTCGATATTTCTTTAAAAAAATTTGATTCGTATATTCCTCTCTTGGTGCACCTCGCTGGGAATCTAGGGACTCCATATCAAAAACAGGTCATTCGTGCGTTCTTTTTGCCACGAATTAATTAATGTCTGTATAAATTATAATTTTATGTAATTTCCTTTTGTGAAGTATTAAAAATGTTGTTTTCTTTCAAAATCATTATGAATAAGAAAAAAACTGTAATGAAACGGACGTATTAGTTTACCAAACCATATTCAGAAGCCCAATTAAAATTTATATTGTCATTCTAAGCCCAAAAGATACGGATACCACTCGTTTTCATCAACTCACAACCTTCCAAACATTTTAGTCTAGAAATATCAAGACGTACACATTAGCAATAGAGCAGTAAGTAATTGTAAAATAGGCTGTAAGATAAATTTATTAAAATATTTAAAACTGCTAATTACAGGTATGGTACTCGCTTTGCTCGCTGGGGGGGCTCTGCCCCCCAAGGTCCCCCCGAAAAAGGCCTGCGGCCTGTTATGCTCACTGTGGGAGGTCTTACACTCTTTTTTTGCTACTTGTTACTTAAGGATCGTTTATTTTTAAGCTGGCTAGCTTAGGTATAAGCAATATTTCCACTTTCACGCAAAACGAGCGCATGGTACGTAGGCTACAATATAAATGTAAATATTTATAAAGAGAAATGTTTTTCTGAGGGGCTAAAAAAGTAAAATAAATTTCTACGAGTTTCTCTAACTTATTCAATTCAAATACAAAAAACGTTGAGACCACGTTCCACTGTAACACCCAATGCATACGTAATATCATAACATAACAACTTTACGAGTTACAATGAAAAACACGTTTACTAATTATTTTCCACAAAACTCTACCAAAATCTTGATATACAGGTAAGATGTAACAGCTGTTCCCCTTCGTAAGCGAACTACGCATGGACTGAATATCAATATCTAGAAACAAATGCGCCTTAGCATGAATTGGGGCTAGTATGACGAATTTTATCGAAATATTATTTATCGTGATCGCGAATGATTTCACTTCAGAAATACCCCTATTTAAAGGTTTGATGAATCGGGATACAAAAATATCTCAGCTTTAATATCCAACGCAATGCGCAATAAATCAGGTGTGTAACGGATCACAGCCTTTGGTGTACAAGACATTGTGAATGTCAAGATTTCGATAATTTTCACAGTTGAATAACTTAGTCACTCAAGGAAACGTGATTTTCGCAAGACAAATAATTGAATAAGAAATACCTCTATTTGCACTTATCTTCCACATTGTATTATCCACTGCCTATTCACTCCTGCAGCTCCCTGATAACATTGTACATTAAAAAGGACATTAATGAAAAAAAGAACGTAAACAATAATAAAACGTTATCACCATCATAAAAAATTAAAATAAAATCATTTTTACCTTCCTATATCATGTAAGACTTGTTTTAAAGTCTTTCTACCTCAATCGTGTATCGCCAACAAGATACGAACTATAGTCAACAGCACGAATCATATTTCTAAATTGGCATTTAGTGCACTTGTTAACTTTGAAATTAATAACCACCACACTCGATGCAATATACCAAAAACAACAACTAATTTCTTACCTTACATTTCTCCGCTTTTCATTTGAATGCGCTTTGATTTAAACAGGTGTTTGTCCTTGCGGAAAGAAGACGCAAAGAAATAGACACTTAAAATATTACTTTCTTAATTTCCTTCCTTATAATTATCAGTTTTTCGTTTTAATTCCTTTATCTTCTTTCCCAATTTAGCTCCTCTTGTTTGCATAAACAAATATGTTGCTATGATTGTTTGCTTGTATGACTGACGCGCCGCCACTGGAATTTGGTGGCAATTTTTTGAACTAATCCCCATTCTCAATTTCATATGCTTAAACAGAGAAATAATTGGAAAATTATAGTTTTCATAATTTTTCCTGGGGTTTCAGACAATTTTAGAGGGGGTCTTCATAAGAATTTTTGTCGTATCTCGTCTCGTTCACCCCAAACATTTGTATGAGTGAGTGAATGAATGAGTGAGTGGTCGTTAGGGGACTTTATGATATATAGACTAACTATGCTCGCTGGGGGGGCTCTGCCCCCCCAAAGCCCCCCCGAAAAAGGCCTCCGGCCTGTTATGCTCACTGTGGGAGGTCTTACACTTTTTGTTTGCTACTTGTTACTTAAGAATCGTTTACTTTTAAGCTGGCTAGCTTAGGTATAAGCGATATTTCCACTTTCACGTAAAACGAGCGCATAGTACGTAGGCTACAATGTGAATGTAAATATTTATAAAGAGAAACGTTTTTCTGAGGGGCTATAAAAAAGTAAAATAAATTTCTACGAGTTTCTCTAACTTATTCAATTCAAAAACAAAAAACGTTGAGACCACGTTCCAATGTAACACCCAATGCATACGTAATATCATAACATAACCACTAAACGAATTACAATGAAAAACACGTCTATTAATTATTTTCCACAAAACTCAACCAAATTCTTGATATACGAATAAGATGTAACAGCTGTTCCCCTTCGTAAGCGAACTACGCATGGACTGAATATCAATATTTAGAAACAAATGCGCCTTAGCATGAATTGGGGCTATTATGACGAATTTTATCGAAATATTATTTATCGTGATCGCGAATGATTTCACTTCAGAAATACCTCTATTTAAAGTTTTAATGAATCGGGATACACAAATATCTCAGCTTTAATATCCAACGCAATGCGCAATAAATCTGGTGAGTAACGGATCACAGCCTTTGGTATACAAGACATTGTGAATGTCAAGATTTCGATAATTTTCACAGTTGAATAACTTAGTCACTCAAGGAAACGTGATTTTCGCAAGACAAATAATTGAATAAGAAATACCTTTATTTGCACTTATCTTCCATATTGTATTATTCACTGCCTATTCACTCCTGCAGCTCACGGATAACATTGTACATTAAAAAGTAAATTAACGGGAAAAAGAACGTAAACAAAAATAAAAAGTTATCACCATCACAAAAAATGAAAATAAAATCATTTTCACCTACCTTTATTGTGTAAGACTTGTTTTAAAGTCTTTCTACCACAATCGTGTATCGCCAACAAGATACGACCTATAGTCAACAGTACGAATCATATTTCAAATATGGCATTTAGAGCACTTGTTAACTTTGAAATTAATAACCACCACACTCGATGTAATATACCAAAAACAACAACTAATTTCTTACCTTACATTTCTCCGCTTTTCATTTGAATGCGCTTTGATTTAAACAGGTGTTTGTTCTTGCGAAAAGAAGACGCAAAGAAATAGACACTTCAATTATTACTTTCTTAATTTCCTACCTTATATTTATCAGTTTTTCGTTTCATTTACTTTATCTTCTTTCCCAGTTTAGCTCCTCTTGTTTGCATAAACAAATATGTTGCTATGATTGTTTGCTTGTATGACTGCCGCGCTGCCATTGGAATTTGGTGGCCATTTTTTTAACTAATCCCTATACTCACTTTTAATTGAATAGACGGATAAATAGTTGTAAATTTAGTGTTTTCATAATTTTTCCTGGGGTTTCAGGAAATTTTAGAGGGGGTCATACATTAGACTTTATGCCGTATCTCGTCTCGTTCACCCCAAACATTTGTATACGTGAATGTATGAATGAGTGGTCGTTAAGGGGCTTCTTGTTATATAGATAAACTCGCTATGCTCGCTGGGGGGGCTCTGCCCCCCCTAGGCCCCCCCGAAAAAGGCCTCCGGCCTGTTATGCTCACTGTGGTAGGTTTTACACTTTTAGTTTGCTACTTGTTTCTTAAGGATCGTTTACTTTTAAGCTGGCTAGCTTAGGTATAAGCGATATTTCCACTTTCACGTAAAACGAGCGCATGGTACGTAGGCTATAATGTGAATGTAAATATTTATAAAGAGAAACGTTTTTCTGAGGGGCTATAAAAAAGTAAAATAAATTTCTACGAGTTTCTCTAACTTATTCAATTCAAATACAAAAACGTTGAGACCACGTCCCACTGTAAAACCCAATGCATACGTAATATCATAACATAACGACTTTACGTATTACAATGAAAAACACGTTTATTAATTATTTTCCACAAAACTCAACCAAATTCATGATATACGAATAAGATGTAACAGCTGTTCCCCTTCGTAAACGAATTACGTAGGGACTGAATATCAATATTTAGAACAAATGCGCCTTAGCATGAATTGGGGCTAGTATGACGAATTTTATCGAAATATTATCTATCGTGATCGCGAATGATTTCACTTCAGAAATACCTCTATTTAAAGTTTTAATGAATCGGGATACACAAATATCTCAGCCTCAATATCCCACGCAATGCGCAATAAATCTGGTGAGTAACGGATCACAGCCTTTGGTGTACAAGGCATTGTGAATGTCAAGACTTCGATAATTTTCACAGTTGAATAACTTAGTCACTCAAGGAAACGTGATTTTCGCAAGACAAATAATTGAATAAGAAATACCTCTATTTGCACTTATCTTCCACATTGTATTATTCACTGCCTATTCACTCCTGCAGCTCCCTGATAACATTGTACATTAAAAAGGACATTAATGAAAAAAAGAACGTAAACAATAATAAAACGTTATCACCATCACAAAAAATGAAAATATAATCATTTTCACCTACCTATATTGTGTAAGACTTGTTTTAAAGTCTTTCTACCACAATCGTGTATCGCCAACAAGATACGAACTATAGTCAACAGCACGAATCATATTTCTAAAATGGCATTTAGTGCACTTGTTAACTTTGAAATTAATAACCACCACACTCGATGTAATATACCAAAAAAAACAACTAATTCCTACCTTATATTTCTCCGCTTTTCATTTGAATGCGCTTTGATTTAAATAGATGTTTGTTCTTGCGGAAAGAAGGCGCAAAGAAATAGGCACTTCAAATATTACTTTCTTAATTTCCTTCCTTATATTTATCAGTATTTGTTTTAATTCCTTTATCTTCTTCCCCAATTTAGCTCCTCTTGCTTGCATAAACAAATATGTTGCTATGATTGATCCTTTGTATGACTGCCGCGCCGCCATTGGAATTTGGTGGCCATTTTTTGAACTAATCCCCGTACACTCAATTTTAATTGAATAGACGGATAAATTATTGTAAATTTATAGTTTTCATAATTTTTCCTGGGGTTTCAGACAATTTTAGAGGGGGTCTTCATTAGACTTTTTGCAGTATCTCGTCTCGTTCACCCCAAACATTTGTATACGTGAATGAATGAATGAATGAATGAATGAATGAATGAGTGGTCGTTAGGGGATTTTATTATATATAGATTCATTATAATTTACGCCTGAGGATGGTGATTATTCATAGAAATCCGGGTCGCGTTATGCAAAAAAGTAATGGAATATGTAAAAAGGAAGTACCCAAGAAACCTTGCAATGTAATGCTACAGAATTAAGTATGAGTTAGTGAACGAATTGAACAGTTACATAATGACTGTGGAAAAACAATACATTGAAAGTTTCGGGAGGTACGCTCATCATAATCATGGCTTCTTGAAAGCACTGCCTCGAAAAAAAGTGATAGCTTTGAAATGACAACGACGTATATATTTTGGAGTATGTACTACATATAATAGATAGACGGGGGATTACCTGGAATCTAATCCCCATAGAAGTAACTAATGTAATATGGTTTCCTGTAATTAAGTTAAATAACAGATGTTAGAGTAATTCATGGTTTAAATTGTATAGGATCATTTTTTATATGCAAAATGCTATTACTATGGGGACAGCCTGTTTCTTTCTAACGGTTTTACGCATAGTTTACATTAGAAGTGGAAAATTTTCTGATTTAATTGCACCTAATCATAGATCATACGAAATGATACTCTTGTTGAGTCTGGAATAATAACTTAATGTTCTCCTATGTTCTAAAGGATGCCGATTTGAATGATTTCACCAATTTCAATGGGGCTAATGTTGCTGTAGAATCCATATTGTATACATTTTTACCTTTTTGGTGGCGCAGTTTGAACAGTCATCAGGATTTCTCCTCTTACATTCTGCGTATTGCTATTATTCTTAAGTCTTAAAAAAAACTTCATATTTATCTTCCAAAAGGTAAGTTGTCTCATTGTAAAGTTCTCTAAAGACTCATAGTAAAATTCTCACGTATAATTCGGTAATTTGCTTGAAAGCGGATGAAATTAGGACTGCTCGTGCAAATCGACAAGAATTACATGTGGGAATAACAGTTTCGGAAAAATACTTTATTTTTTCCATTATTATTTCAATTAAGTATCATCAGTATCTTGGAGGTTAGGTCAAAAGATTGGAAAACTTTTATGTCGACGTTTGCAAACTATCTTTAAGCCCTAAAGATGGTTTACTAATTAACCGAAACGTCGGCATAAAAGTTTTGCAATCTTTTGACCTGAACTACAATATGCTCATGCTAATTAAAATGTAGAGGTCAAGACAAGGAAAAGGTAAATCTAATTATAATTTCATCAATTGTCGGGAAATTCTATTTATGACAAAATATAATTGCTATTTAATAAATACGCGACGAAGCTAGCCGAAGAAAACAGCATAACTTCCACGGATAATTATTGAAAAAATATTCACAGAACCCAAAGATTTTTCGTTTTGTTTTGCCCTAATATCCTCCAAGGTGGCACCAAACGTATTAGTCTCTAAGGATACGGAAGATGGCAAAATGCTATCGGTGGTATTGGAGGCGTCTCCACCTCAGCAGGTGGCCTCTGGTCATTCTTGGGCGGCCACCAACATCAAGTAGTACCCTCGTGAGGGAAAAGGCACCAATTTCTGGGAAGCGGAGCGGGCGCGGCTGCCCCGTTGCATTCATCCCGCGGACGACCGCGATGAATAAAACATTGGCCCCGAGGCGCTGCTGGCCGCTCCACCAGACCCTTTGCCTGCGGCCCTTCCGCTATTCCCTGAGGGCACTAGCCGATCGAAGATACTGCGAGGATGTGCAAAATGGTCGCTGCAGAACATGCTTCCTCCTTCATTATGTTTAAAATTCGCCAACATAAAATGTATTCTTACGGACAGATCTAATATCAGGCTACTTTCACGAAATACCTAGGGCAATTACACCCAATCATAGATCATACGAAATGATACTCTTGTTAAGTCATGGAAAAAAAACTCAATGTTTTCCTATATTCCAAAGGATACCGGTTTTACTAATAATAAATAATCTATGCCGGCCTCGGTTGCGGCGGGGTAAAGCCCTCGCCTGCCAAACAGGTCGCGGGTTAGAATCCCGGCTGGGTAAATTTCCCCTACCATGGGCTTCGTGGTTTGTGTAGGTACGTTAAATTGTTAACATGTTATTAACCCCGATGTAAAATGCCGCATGGAGCTGTTTTCGGTGGTATAGAAATAAATAAATTATATGATTCTGAGACAATTTTACACGAGAAATATAATTATTGACCGAGGTTCGAACTCGTTTTCCCGATTTTGTGCTTGATATTCTTGCCAATCACAGTTCTACATGGGAAGAGGATTTGAAAAATGGTCACAGCAGAACAAACTTAGGTACTTCTTCATTAAGATTCAAAATCGCAAGCATAAAATGTATTCTTACGGATGGATCTAATAGATATCTTAGATCTAATAGATTCTGCGAAGATATCACTGGGAAAATATCATTATTAACCGGGGTTTGAACCCAGTTTCACGTTCTTGAGCTCAACCTTTCAGCATATCAAACTCCTACTTGGTAAGAAAACGTGCAAAGTTTCGCAGCAGAACATGCTTACTACTTCATGGTATATAAAATCTTACAGCATGAAATGTATCCATATAGATAGATCTAACATTATTCTGCGAAGATTTCAGAGAGAAAATTCATTATTTACTTTGACAGGGTTCGAACCCATTTTCCCGAACTTCTTGCATACGTATTCTTACGGATTGATCTAAAATAATTAAGTGAAGATTTCACTGAAGAAATATCATAATTTACAATCACCGGGTAGGATCCCACTTTCCTCATCTTATATGTTAGATATATTAAAACCCGAATAAACTTCTCTCGGGTTTTTGCGCGTGCAATAAGGCAACCAACGTTTTGTCTCCGTCTGTTAACCCATTATCAAGGCTTGTATTCACCGGGACCATGATACGTAATCAACATACTTATCAGTAATCATACGAATTAGACCCTGTTTTTTAAGTAAGTAATTGAACTACCTCAGTATCAGGTAAAATTAAAAATTGGGTCAAGATGGTTTAAAAAACAATCTCCGGATCCAGATTATAATATCAGACGAGATTAATGAATCTCCAGCTGTGGTGGATCTATTGGAAGGGCCCTCTCTTAGCTATCCAATTTACATTAGATAGAATGGCAATTTTTCCGACCCCTACCGCTTCTGGAATTTAATCCCCACTTGGCCACCCCCCCTTGTCCCTATCCTGAATCCACCACAGATCACCTGAACTATGAGATGTCTTCAAGCATATTTCACTTTATCAGATTTCAAGGCGGCATTCCTTATCGATCACATGCGAGAGAAAAACTTGGACCCATGGGTTAGAAGAGGTATATACAAGGATGTGATAACGAGGGAATGAAAGTGGCAAAGGCCTTCTTTCACTGTATTCGTCAGAACAATACACTTGAAAAAAAGCAAACCCTTTTTCAATGCCTTCGCTTTTGCTTTCGGACCGAAAAAATAATCAAGAAATCAGCTAAAAATCCAAAAGTGTAGTCCCGAGCAAGTTTTGTGATTTGGCGGAGAGAGGAAAAGAAAAATCAACAGACAGATACGAACAGAGGAAAAAGAAAAGTTCATGGAATGATACGAACTCAATGATGTTCACGGTTACTTCAAATATGTGCGAAAAATGTGTGTGTGTGGCTAGTCCCGGTATACTTAAATACTTCAAATATGCCTATGTCTTCTATCTATATCTTCTATCTATGTCTTCTATATCTATATTTATATCTATGAAATCCATGGGAATATGGAACTGAAAGAATCCTCCTTAATTTAATATTTTTTCATAATGCTCATGTGATTTTTCCCGAATAATTTAAATCATTATAATAATAATTTACCTGGGATAAGTAAATACTTGCTCAGATAAATTATGGACAGCTGGATAAGTAATTGATTTAATTTTTCACTGAGAATGTGGATAAATCTAATTTTTTATATAATATATGAAACTAGAACATTGAATGTGTCATGTTACCAATGTTTATTTTACGTTATTGCTATTTTACCTTCCAAAGAACCGATATTGTGAAACCAATTTATCTCCAATGTTACGAAATCCGTCAGAACAAATATCCAGGAAAGCACTCTAATTTCCAAAATAATTCTTTAAACTTTCAGATGTTACTTAGCGGTGCAACGCATATGCCTGAGGTGAAATAGTGACCCTTTGTACGTTCAAGGCAATGAAGTATTATCGAAGTACACGTATATTATAAACTGCCTATTTTACCTAGCATAACTACAGAGACGATACCTAAACAAATGATATTGCGTAGCAGTATAAAGACCTAGAAAAATAAGTTGCACCTGGAAACGATCGGTTAATTCATCAATTTCATTTATTGCTCTTATGCAATATCATCCGCGTATCCTAGCTGTATGATAGCTTGCTAGTTAATGTTTATTTAATGCAATTTAGCCTTTGTTATCTAAATTTGACAGTTTTTACTTTAGGTGTACTTCGATAATATTTCTTTCCCTGGAATTTCAAATTATCAATTAAGTTGTATGCGTCGTACCACTACGTAACATCAAAAACTTTTCACTTTAAAGAATAATTTAGTTATTAGCAATGCTTTCCTCGATATTTGTTCTGAAAATGTTTATAAAACTAGAGATAAATTGGTTTCCTAATGAATTGGCTCTTTGAAAGATAGAATAGCATTAACGGGAGGTGAATACTGGCAATATAACTAAGTTGATGTAATTATGCCATACATTAAAAATAATGAACTGTATCCATATTATGAGTCAAGATGATGGTAACAGAAGAATGTGGTTCCAGGAATAATCAGGGTGATTGAGGAATAACGAAGCCTGGGGAAAAGAAAAAAAAGGCAGGTTTCATGATTAAATGAAAATACACTAAGCTATATTAGTAATTGTGAGAATCTGGAAAAGGGTTATTTTTGGAAACACTTTGCTTTCTTTGAAAAAAGGGACTGATTTGAAGGCAAAGAGAGTATCGGTTCGGAAGAGGAAGGGTAATTCTTTTGAGTTTGGCGTAATGACCATGACAAGAGTTACTGACCCAAAGTAACGATGAAAACAATAGAAGGGGAGGTAGGCCTGAAAGAGATATACGAGATGTATTGTGATAAAATAAACAAGGCGGAAAGGGCCTTGATATCGGGAAGGAGTTGAGTTCGGAAATAACAAGGGGTGGCATTGTGAGACCAGAATGTGTGAAGACAAGGGATCCGAAGATAGTGTGCTCGGGCCGGGGCAGTTGGCTGCAGGCGGCACCACTGATCTACAAACAATGGATTATCGATACATCATCCCATGTAAAATATTTTTAAGACATAGCATAAAAAGTATATTAAATTTACTTAGATGGTGAAAAAGAAAATTTTAAAGGAATACACATTCACTAAGACGGTATATTTAAGAATTTAAAATGCATATTTATTTCAATTAGATAGTGTAAAACTGAGCTTAAAAATACATTTATTTCACTTGGATGGTGTAAAACTGAATTTGTATTATATTTATTTCACTTTCATGGTGTAAAACATGATTTAAAAAGTACATGTATTTCTCTTAGATGGTGTAAAAAAGTCAGAGCGCTGCGTTTCAGATTTGATCGTTGCTACGTAATATGACATATGTAGCCTAGCTGCGGCAATGTTCGCTAAATTTGACAAAATTGAATATGAATCTGAATTGAACGAAGAAACTTCTTGAAAATGCGCATCAGACCAGCTTCAGAAGGACGTTCAGAGTTCCACTACCTTAAAATTCATAGAAAATCCCGCAACTATGAAATATTTTTCTCAGCTCATATATATCGCATGAGGTTGCAAGTTGGATTATATATTACTTGATTTACAATATATAGTTTTTCACCTAAAAGTCCACTTATTTATCGATAGAATTTATGTCCCTCTTTTACAATGCATGTTAGGAGGGCCAGAACGCGCTTCAACTGCCCCCGAGCGTGGTGCAAAGCGACCAGCATTCTATTTTTTTTAGTAAAAATATTACAAGTATCCTTAAGTCAACCTCTGAAATCGTGGTCACCCACAAAACATTTACATGGGTTTACAAAAGTCACCACACGTGTCACTGGCGGGCGAAGTGATACGAGTTTGACGGGAAATTTAATGCGATGATGAGGTGATTCATCAAATTCATAACTTTCCAATGATCTCCCTTGCTTTTGTAAATATCATAGTGTAGAATATTGAGACAAAGTGTATCGCAACACATCACCACGTTGCGGATATTTTTGAAATCAACCATTAATGGGAAGGAATGGGATCCTGCGAAAATGGAGAAGGTTACCGTTATGTATGCACTTGAGGGGTGCACAAGTCATACACTTAAAAACCAGAGAGAGATACATCCAGCAGTACTTTTAATACATGAAAAAACACAGGCATGTTGGTGAGATTGGAAGAATAATTTTAATTAATTATCAACAAGGGTGAGAATAAGATAGTAAAATACGTAAACATTCTCTCTCCATGGAAAACCCCAAAACATGACCTTCTAACTGATGAACCGAATTTCCAAACGTACCTAACAGATAAATAAGGGGGGAAAATGAGAAAATGTGTCCAGTTTCTCAAAGTTAAGCGACTTTTAGACCATTCTAACTCTCTCTCTCTCTCTGTCTGATAAGTAAGCTATAGACTATGTTAGCTAAAAAGTAAAAGGAAACAAAAATACGGAATGGACCTAAAATATAACACCACGAAGAGACCTTCTGGCGAAAAAAAATACACGCAAGAGATGGAAGGAGAGAAGCGTTTGACGGTAGAAAAAACGACAAGATGGTCGGCAAGGTGGCTTATATTGGATAGAATGGAAAAGGTTACTGTTATGTAAGCACTCGGAGGGGGTGCACAAGTCATCCAATTAATAACCAGAGAGAGATATATCCAGGGGTATAATAAATACATGAGGATGCCCAGTAATGATGGTAGGCTTGGAAGAATAAAATATTGTTTTAACGAGTGTGAGGATAGGGATGCAAATACATCTAATAACATCTTCTCTGCACAAAAAACCCGAAAGTATGACCTCCAAGAATATGGACTGAATTTTCACACGTACCTAGCAGATAAGTAGGCTGGGGGAAGCCTCGATGATAGTCACGGATATGAGGAAAATATACCAAAATACAAGGCATACCTCGCTTACCTTACCTAAACATTTTGAATTACCTACGTCTATAGCGTCATTGAACCATCGCTTCCTTTGGAAAATGAGTAAAAATTTGTCCAGTTTCTCCAAGTTAAGCGACTTTTAGACCATTCTAACTCTCTTTCTGTCTGATAAGTAAGTCGTCGACTATGTTAGCTAAAAAGTAAAAGGAAACAAGAATACAGAATGGGCACAGAATACGACACCACGAAGAGAACATCTGAGAATAAAAAAATACGCAAGAGACGGAAGGAGAGAAACGTGGAGCTTTAGAAAAAAACGGCAAGATGGTCGGCAAGGTGGGTTGTAATGGAGAGAATGGAAAAGGTTACCGTTATGCATGCACTCAGAGGGGGGTGCGCCGTTAAAATTAAGTGCGGCACTTGTGAAGGGAATTAAGGCGGAGAGAGTGGTGAGCACTGCGAAGATATGGTGCTCTCTCATTGAGAGAGGGTTGGAAGGAGGTACTCCGGGAGTTGAAGACACGGAGGCGTCGTCAGGGGAAAAATTTAAAAAAAAAAGAGAAACGTAAAGCAACTCGGTAAGAAGGAGGAAAGAAAAAGGCTTCATAACTCGGTCGGAGGTGAAAGAGAAGTTCTACTCCTTTTTTTTGGCGACGAGAGAGAGAGCTCGGAAGAAAAAACTGTTTTAAAATTTCATTAACGGCAGTTTAAGGTAAAGCCAGAGAGACGTGGGGAATGGGTCGTGAGAAATGTAATGGCGGCCTGGGAGAGATGGCATGCATTGTTCCACAGAGTGGCATTGCGGAGCCAATTTGATATTCTTCTGCCCTAGAGAAAATTCTGCTGTAGGTATGCGAATGGAAGGCGACCTGCTGGGAAAACGGGCCTAATTACAAATGTTCGCCGTTGTAATCACTTATTTAAGTCCCAGAACTCCACCGTTGGTCCCAGGTTGAACGTTTTCTTACACATTGACACTGCCCTACGTTTGGCTCTTTGCGCGACATGATTTCGAAATACCGCATTTTTAAATAAAGGAAAATATTATCACCCTTGTAGCGTATTTGAAACCATAGCATTAAAAGTAGGCCACTAAATAATAAATATACAATAAACTAGCGAAATTTATAAAAATGTTTAGCGTAACTGTGAAAAGGTGGCACATAGTCACCCTGCCCATGACTATTATATGAGCACAACCAGTAGTGCATAAAAGGCGAAGAGAGACATTGACTCGATCGTGTTTGCTGAGATTTTCAAAGCAAATTACAAGAAAATGTGTGGAAACTAGGCTAAGTCACAGAGCACTTTGCCCAAAAACAACACAATCAAAGTAAAATGTTAACGTAAACAGCACGTTTTCACTCAATTTTTTAATAATACTGGTACTTAAACCAACGGGTACATATGTAGTATTTTGCATCATTGTTAAGAGTTTCATAATAATACGAGAATGTATGAATACTCAACCAACGTTACATGCTTAAAAAATCATAAAAATTGTAATATGGGCTCATAAATGAACTCCATTTTTAGGAAGCTATCAAACTGACGTAGTAAGTGGAGTATAATCACGTCACGCCTTATCAAAAACGAAAATGTCGCTCCGTTCGGTTCAAATGGCTAGTAAAAGTGTTTACTTTAAATGAAATAACGGGATTTTTCTTCTCTCTCTAGCCTTATTTAGATTTTAAACAGGACGGATGCCGTCTGTGACGATAAAACTGGTTTTTGATTATTCGTACGAATTGAATTGGTCTCGGATCCAGCATTAGCAAATGTACTTCCTCAATATCGATACGTATTTCGGAATGAATTCCCCAAGAGATGAAAACCGTGAAACTTTTGTGTTACCATCGGTGTCAAAAATATTAATAAATATAGATTAAACGCTCGCGAAAAATCATAAAAATTCTGGAACAATGCACGCAAATTATTTTTTTGCAACGCAAGCAAAGGTTTCGGATGTTTTTCTCATTGTTTTAACGGCAAATAGCGTCATTTAAGAGTACTTGGGTTATTATCCAAGCGAATGATAACATAACTGCCAAATTTGTGAAAACCGAGGTTTCCTAAAGGTTGGTTCAGAGCAATTATTTCTGAATTGCTATAAAATTCCATCTGGAGACCCATGTGCACTCGTGAATCTTAGTCTACCAGATATCATGTGAATGTGAGGTAGTGTGTGTGAGGAAGATGGAGAAGACAATTGCAACGCGGTCATTGGAACATACAAGGTAACTCTGAGTCGGAAAATCTGACCAATTTGCATTGGCAAAGTATACTATCAATCAGGACAGTTTCATTCATTGATCGGGTGAACATACTGTGCCACAAGGCGATGCTATGGGAGGAATTAACTAAATAATACATCAAGATCCGGCTTGAGGTAAAGAGCTTCATTGGTGACACAAGACATGTGGTCAGCTAATTGCGTAGTCAGGGGGGGAGGTCCGGGGGGTCCTTCCCCCCCCCCCCCCCGAAAAGTAAAAAACACAATTATTTTCCTTCATAAAAGAAAACGAAATATTGAAAATTCATGAATTAAAAATATTTCTTTAACAAATGAAGTTTTTTCAATCATTATAAGTGTTAAAATTAGTTTAAAGACCATTACTTGGCACCCTGCTTTTCAAATATTTTCTCCCATAGATTTAGACCCCCCCGAAAGAAGTTGCACCACTTGCTACGCCACTGCCGTCAGCCGCGTCTGGAAGCCTACACTGACGAGTATCCGACCGGCCTGCGAAATTAACGAACTAGCTAATCAGTTTGACAATCAAACTTGAGGACCAGGAGAGTCTACAAATGACGCATGATCACAGGGACCTGACTCCAGCCCTGAAGATAGGAATGGACTTGGAATCCAAAACGTTGGCAGCCATGTCATACTTGACCCGGTAGAAAACCAGGAGAGCCTTCCAAGATTCTACAATAGATAATCCGAAATTTAAAATTATATTAAATTTTCCATCAATTTCCACTGACTTACTTTGGAACCATAAATCGAGGCTGTTAACCAAAATTTAATTCATACATTCAATAATCCATTTCAAACGATGAGGACATATTGATCGTATTGCACCCGATGTCGCGCTGCGGGAATTTTTGGAAAGCGATTATAATGTGCTCTAATTAAATAAATATTTGGCAACATAAACCAAGCTTCCAACAGACGGACTGAGCTCAGCTCTAAGCATTTTCCCTGACGGAATTAGCGAAGCTATTTACACCATGAATTTAAGGCATTTCAGAAAATGTCTCGTAAAACATATCTCATGAGAGCCCGCATGCCTCCGAATCTCACCAAGGCTCTCCATAATTTTCGACCAGGAAGGCAAGCCTCCTAATGAAAATTACCTTTGGGCTACATCATCTCCAAGTAGTTATGGCATGTTATTCAATGGTCATCCCTCTAGCGGGAGATATAGGAAGTGGGCACGTAGGGCTTATACTCTTTGCGGGAAAGAGCATGGGACCACACCACACGGTATGAGTGTGTTTATGCGTTTTAGGTCAGAGGAGAGAAGAGGGTTGAATTTGACATCCACAGCGCACCCTTCTCAGCCCTTATAACTGCTCCCTCTCTTTCCCCAATCCCAAAAGGGCAGCAGACCAACCGTACCCCCTTCACAACCTCCCCAACCTTAACAGAAATGAGACAGGAATGCCCCGTTTATACTACGCCCGTAAGGACGATGGTCGCAACTACTCGCGCGTTTACACTTCCAAAGTTACCATCGTAACATCAGTGCTGCCCTCTTTGTGGAATTTTGTCGGATAACAACTGACGATGTGCAGTATGATAAAATTGAAATCCAGGAAATTAAGTAGGGAAAGAATATTAACGTTTTCAAAATTTTTTTGCTAAGTCCAAAACTAGACCGAACTGCCTGTGAAGACAAAAAAATATAGAATTTGTCAAGAGAATCTGTGAACAATTTAACATTCATGCGTTGAGGTAGTCAGTGCGCCTCGGTAAAAGTCACAAGAATTTAATGAAACTCCGGTCACATACTTTTTGAAAGACGCACACAAAAGGGAACTTGAGGGAAAAAGGATTCCCATTTGCCGTTTTTTGAGATATTTGACGGTAAAATTAGAAAAATTTAAATTGGGTTCTTATGGATAAATACGGTTTTTTCGGGATAGCGTGACTGTTTGTGACAAATAGTTGTTGAGACGGTAGTCATTAGAAGAATTTCAATATATTCACGCCTCAATTGGTGAAAGTTAGATATATTTCAATAAATAAAAGATCGCAGCACTTTTCCACAAAATTGTTTACTGCGTACAACGCGTTTTGGCTCACTGAGCCATCATCTGGTACAATACCGGTCTTATACCAGATGATGGCTCTTCTGTGGTCCTGTACCACATGATGATGGCTCAGTGAGAAGAAACGCAGAAATTTGTGGAAAAATGCTACTATCTTTTATTTATTAAAATACTCATTAGAAGCATAATTTTGTGAAAAATCGAAATATTTACGGGAAAGTATTTTTCATAATAACATAAATTAGATATTTGGGAAAAACTGCCTGGCAAGACGGCTGGGAATACCTGGTGCCAACATTGCAAAACGACAGCCACTACACCGAATTCACCTAAATTACGCAAATATATTAAGTTTCTCGGGTTTTACATGCGTAATTAATATCTTTTGTTTATAAATAAATATATTTATTTAGGAATTTCCATTTATATTCTGAATATTTAGTAAAAAAAATGTCGTCAGAAGTTCACTGTGCAAAGGCTCGAAGCAGTGATGAAACTAGTCAAGTTGGCTATTGTAAATACTTTTTAAAAATCATTTTGAAGTTTGCAATGTGCTTAAATTTTGTTTAAATTTTTAGGGGAGTCCTTTGCGTAAAAAATAGGTGGCTCAAGTACATCACTTGATATCAGCCGATGCCGCTTTAACTACCTATCCTTCTTAGAAAGGGCGTACCCTAGAACAAATCTAGAGGGGGGTAAACCGTGGTCATTTAAGTTGTAACACAGAAAAGGTTATGAAACCAAAGTTTCAAGAAAATTATAGCAGCGATTTTTGTTAAATAATGTGCTCAGAAAATATATTTCTATTTCAATTACATGTTTTACATTAATATCACTTTTCTAGGATTTAAAGAAAATTTGTTGGAAAATTTCGCGTTGAAATAAATTTACTTTTGTTTTACTTCTCTTCTTTGCTTGAACCCTCTACTTAGTACCCTGTTTTTAAAACTTTCCCCCTGGTTTTGAACACCACCCTTCGAACGAAATTCCCGGCTACTCCACTGCCGCACCGCACTCTTCTTACCCTTTATAACTGCTCCCTCCCTACCCTTATCCCAAAGAGGCAGCACACCAACCATACCCCCTTCATTCCCCGCCCCCCATACCCTTAACAGAAAGAAGACATGAAGGCGTGTCCCCCGCATACACGACCTCGCACACTCACCGCCCGTTCTGCGGCATATCCGAACCAGAGGAGATGCCCACCCGTCCTTATCCATATTCGCCGCCGCGCCCTCTTTTTCCCCCCGCGGGACTTCACGCACAAGGACGTGGTAACCCGGACCGCACACGCCATCAAAACCCCCTCTTCCCACATTTTTTTTTTCCACCGCCCCCGACACTTCATACGCCCTTGTCGTCTAGGGGCTCAAGAATCGCGCCTTTGGGAAAACGGAACGGGATTGGACG